>NC_090446.1:1045835565-1045898065 GCF_031143425.1 Pleurodeles waltl | reverse complement strand
GTGTGTGTATATATATCTATATATATATATATATATATATATCTATCTTCCAAACAATACAAAAACCGCGTAACTCAGCGTCCTCGCTCACAGGCAGCAAAGATAAGGGTCGCGGAACCCTTAAAAATAAACATACAAGTTCCCACTTACGGAAAAAAGTCTCTGCCACACACGGTGTCCAATAACTCGTTCCTTTATTCGGCATACAGAAAAAGCTCAACGCGTTTCGGCAGTCCTCGCTGCCTTGTTCACGAATAACTATTCTGAACAGATATATATATCTCAATCGCACAGCTGAGGATCTACCAGGCTGTCAGATCTCATGCTGAGATCTGTTTGGGTGCCAACACATCAACAAGGATGTGGCGGCAGCCATCTTAAGAATCAGTCCTGAAAAAAACGTGTCCAAGAGAGACACCCGTCTGGGACCAAAAACGTCTATTTTAGTTTTTTGTAACACAATTTGAAGGGAATTAGTGGAGGCTCTGTGGCAAAATTAAAAAACAAAAACACACAGGCTCTTGAGCTATTATTAGGGCATAAGTTGTAGTTAATTGAGATAACTATCACTGGTGAGCTCAAGTGGTTTTGTAAGTTTAAAATATTACTTTGTCACCGACATTTTCACCTAACTATAACTATCTATAGATTTTCTTTTTTAACCTTTGTGCTTTTGTGAGTTATGTTATGCTCTCCATCTCAGATCTACTGTTTAATGTCTTCTTCCCTTCAAGTGTGTTCCTTTGCAAACTGTACTTGTGAAACCTATAAAGATAAATATGACGTTACAGTATGTGTCACAAAGATTTACACATTTCTTTATTAGTTTCTCACCTATTAATTAATTACCAACTAAATAACTTTAATGATTTAGAGATGGCAAATCCGAATCTGTTTATAATTTTTTTATATGGAAAAAAGTAACTTGAATATTCTGTCACCTTTCTCAAGCTAATTGAATATGTATCTGATTACATTATTTTTTCAGCACTGATTGAAATGGATCCGAAAGGAACAATTATGTCATCAGCTGTGTGACAGTAGGTAAACCTTTGTCTCTCTTTAATGTCGCTAGCAATATTTTGAGCTACTTTTAGAGGCAATTCAAAAACTGGAAAAGAGAAACCAATTAATGAAAACTGGATATGAATAAATTGGACAAATGTTTGGCTGTTTACCTTGAAATTGCCTATTTAAATATGAGGCAGATTTTTTTGCTCATTAGCTGAGAGCTTATCAAAATGGGGTGCCATTTTCTAGCTCTACATACTGCTTAACATAAAAGTAGGTATAAACATTGTTGATCACATATCAGCAGAAACCTGGAACTTGAACCAACGTCTTTGTACAAAAGGAAGATTTCGGCACATTTTTCAATGGTATTACGCTAACTTATTAAGAGAAGCAACTGTTTATGGGGACTGGACTCTGTGACCTAGGGTGCACCACTGTTCTATCCAGCAGCAGTAGGAGGGGCCTGAACGCTCTGCCCTATAGCCCCCACAGTGTGGGCTGCACCATGGAGAAGACATGGTCAAGACCAGGCCCGCCAATGCCCGGAACAGGCTGGGCTGGGCCACTCATCTTGGCTGTAGGGCAAAACATCTCTCGAGGATTGTGTTTGCTTATGAAAGCCAAGAGGTCCATCTATGAATTTATTGGCCTTTGGCTTACTGTTGCTTTGCCCTTTTCACGTATTCCTTGACTGATGTCCTGTTTGCGCTATTTTCGAGTTGTTGGCTTGCTACTTAGGGATAATGGGGAAGCGAAAAATGCAGAGGGTTGGGAGGGGAGATAAAACCAACCAAAGCATTTACTATAATACAAGGCTACATGCTGGACATCTTTCTGGTCAGATCAGTCCAGTCATCTCTAAAGGAATTGATTTGGCCTAAAGACTATTGCTCACTTTCCCTCCGAATTCACCCCTACATTATCCCCGTGCTTCAAGCAATCAAGTAATTACTTGTATATTGCACTGGCTGAGGGTGTCCTTGCATGAGAGCCTCGACTGACGCACGCTACATTTGAAGTTGACTCCTCACGTTTTACAAATTATTGGCCCTTATGCTTACTTGGTTGCTACCTTATGGCAGAAGGACTAATAATTTGTAATATGTGAACAGTCAAGGTCAAATATAGCCCGTGTGTGAGTCGAGGCCCTCATGCACGGTTGCCCCATCCGGTACGATGTAAGTATTTACTAGATTGCCTGAAGCACTGTCCAGTGTCATTGAAAACTCAAACAAAAACATGTGTGCCCATTACCATTCAGAACTTGAACTGTGTTCAGGCTATGAGAAATAAAGAGTAGAAATTAACAATTCCAATTGGCACCCCTTTGCTTGGGAAGATAAAAAAAAAAAAAACCTGAGTGACATTTGTTCCCCCCCCCTGTCCCTCCCTTCCTTCCCTCCCTCCCCCTCTTGTGTAGAGAATAGCAGGCCTGGAGAAACCGATTTCAGAATTAACCAAATGTAATTATGTGGCCCTCATATAGACCCAGGTGGAGGATGTGTAGTTTACCTAATACTGTCACCACAATGGCAGCCTATGCAGGGACTCCTGCTCAGTGGTTTACATTCACCAAACCGGCTATTTCGACCATTGATTTAATTGACGGAGCCTAATCTATTGGGGGTGGGGAATGCAAGTAAGAGGCTGTGAAGCCTAGGAGTAATGCCCCTGTAATTGAACCAGGAGGGCTGTCCCCGCAAGTTGATGTCACTTTGCTCCTGCCTCAATCTTCCACCTGACTGTTGACTCTAAGTAGTGATTTTGACGAATAATCCTTTTCTGTCTGCACCCAGGTCAGAATCCGACAAACTCAAAAGCAAGGTATTCCATTGGTTAACGAGAAATTCTGACTTCAGCATCTCGGAATATAAATATTTTCACCTTGTTAGGAGAGTGGACTGAATTGGACCCTCAGCCAAACAGGGGGCTATGTGGTCACCCAAAATTGTCCTATCTGTTAATTTTGCACAGTGCCCAAAACACCCACTAGAATCTTTTAAACAACCCTATCATCATTTTGCCCTGGGTTTTTTTTTTTGTTTTTTTTTAATTTTTTTTTTTTAAAGGTATTGTTCTTGTAAACCGGTCACCAAGTCAGTCCCCTCTGTGACCGGAACCAGTTAACCGTCCAGTTGTCCCTAAAACCAATAAATGTACCCTTCTAATTGGCCTGGAGGATATAGACTGACTGTCCATAGATTACTGTTTCCACATAGGAGCAGTAAAACCACCCAAAGCCTGCAGCCACCTACAGGTGGTAGTACAAAGGTAGGCTCCTCCTGAGGTCTTACAAACCAAGGACTCGCTTACTCATCTGATAAACTGGAATATTGCCACATAAGCACAGATCTGTTGGATCCCGATTGGTTTAATTATATTTAATAATTTGTTATTGTAATGTTACAGGAAATCTGTTGACAGAAAAGGAGTCTGGCTTCGGGGTTCAAAGCTGTTTAAGGTCTTTCTAATCGTTTGCTACCACACTCGAATCCAAATTCTATGGATTGTCATTTTAAATAGGTTTTGTCTTTCTTATCAATTTTTATAATTCTGTAGTGGAATTGGGCTGTGAAATTATTGTTTTGTTTTATGTCATGGAAATATTAAGAAATGGGGCAGGCCATGTTCTGAATGAGTTTAATGTTATCATTGTTTGCTGTTTTAATGGCAAATTGGGTAGTAATGTAATCCGGAGTGACCCTTTCCTGGCCTTCGATAACCTCTTGTATGACCAGAGTGCAGATCAGAGAGGCCAGAGAATGTTGTGTGATCTACTTATATTTGATCTCGACAATATGATTGAAATTATGGGTACCCTGTGACACACATACATACTTTTGTAATCTCGGAACAAGGTACCATCAGTGATGTAAATATTAATAATGTCTAAAGGCATGGCTGAGCTGGTTGATGCAGGGGGTACCGCTGAAAGTGGGTTCAGCAATCATAATCCCAATGAAATAGCACTCTGCCTGCTGGTCAGTTCTAAAATTCCTGTATGTAAGAGTGCAACTGATCTAGCCTCTAAAGTTAAAGGACTCTGGTATAGGTGGCATGTTGTAAATATTACTATCTAGTTGACAGATTACCTGTTGATAGATCATTACACTGCATCTAAAACAATTTAGGCATTTGAAAAACGAAATTCATTTATTAAGACTTCCTTAACTAGCTGTGTTAAAATGCCAAATCTACTCAACAAGGCTGGTTTGACAGGGAATGTATGGTAGACAACCAGTGCTTGTACCTAGCCCTTAAGTGGTGCCTTAGAGACAATACTGCCATAGATAAAGCTAAGTCAAATTATAAAATGGTCCAAAAAAGGACGCAGACCCTCAACGAAGAAGCTTGGGAAAGCCTGATTAAAATCTGCAAAGACAAGGATACCAGAGGCTTTTAGAGCAGGGAGCAGTTCAGCAACCGTTAAACGTAATGGGCTAGGGTCTAACAGTGAAGACGGGTGGATTAATAATTTCAGACATTTTTTTTCTTTTGAAAATACCAGCACAGCTGATTTGTTGGATAATCTCCCCTTTCCCCCTCGACAATATATTTGACCTCGGAGAGATGATTGCTGTATCCTGTAGCCCATCTAGAAAGGCAGCCAGCCCTGACAAGGTCCCCATGGATCTTTATAAAGTGAACATTGCTCTGTGGGCACCCATTATCACTAATGCTTTAAATACTGTGGTACTCTTCAAGATTCCTGCCTCTTGGCAGACTGCTATTATAGTTCCAGTCTTTGAATGCTGCTATCAACTGGTAGGGAGGATCCTTGCTGCTGTCAACCAATATTGTTGGATTCCTTGGTAAAAGTAGTAGGATCTGCACATGTTAGAGACCTGGGTCCATCAGTTTGGCATCATTAGTAAGGTGCAGTATGGCTTTCGAAAGGGGTTGGGGACACAGGAACAGTGTCTAAACCTTAACCTAATGGTAGGTAAATACACAATTGCTAAAAAGGACTTTTTTTCGTTGCATTCATGGCCCAAAATAATGCTTTTGACCATGTGAAGTACTGTCAATTATAGCACATTCCTACCCATATAGGTTTGCTGCATGCTGGGGGTGACTTCCTACATGCTCTACATTGTGGGGTATAAGCGACGGTTAAATACGGCACAGGGGAGGGAGGGAGTGCACGCGACATCTAGGGTAAGCAGGAACACTGTGTACAGGATAACAGCGTTTTTTATTTTACATTGTCCCTTTTCTTGCTGATTGTTGCTGGAGATTTTTTATTTTTATTTTTTTATTTACTGATGTGTTGTCCAAAGGTTACTAGTGTCATTAAACAGGAATACCAGTGAAACCTCATACTTTCTTTAGAAAACTATTGAAACTGAAAATAATCTCAGTGAGCTAGCCATTAAAGGCGAATTTAGAGCCCATATTTAAAAATCAAGCAAAAATCACACGAGCAATAAAGGATGCAGCTCTGGAGAAGCGGTAGCATTGTTCACAACTCGGGACCCTAAAGTACTCTTAGATGCTGGCTTTCCTGTGGTTGTTGAGTTACAGCCACAATGTATTTTTAATCTAGTGAATGTTCCCCCACTCCTTTTATCAGAGAATCAACATACCTGAAGAAGTGATACCAGAGGTAAAACCGTTATGACTACAGAAAAAAACAAACTCTTAAACTTCCCTAGCATTTAGTCTTATCAAAGTTTCAAATCTATATGGTTTAAGCAGATATTGTGTTTCACAACATGGGCCACAGAGCACCGGAGGTGCCAGAGAGTAACCAGATTTAATGGAGTTATGTTTTTTCTCAGTAACAAGGAATGGTTGACAGCAGCAGATGTAGCTTTTGACATCCCTGATAGATGTGCAGCTGGAAGTTTAAATCAAATGATGCGAGTCATCCCTGACTTCATGTTGGGCATTCATTCCTTCTACAAATCTAATACAGTTAGGCCAGGGTACACTTACATACTCTTTGTTTAAGAATATAATAGAAGGATGATGTGACTATTGAAAAGAAGGAAACACAAGAACTTTACTTGACTAATTAAATACATAATCTACTGCAGGAGCCTATAAACCAGCCAGTTTAAACGTCAATACCTTTAAAACATTGCCCACTACTCGAAGCTGCTGTTCTCGTGAAACAGACATAATTTCTTACTTCTTCGTGGCAAACAAACCTTTTCTCCCCCACCCACTTCTCTTTCTAGTTTCAATGGTACTTCAGCAGCAGAGACATCCCTGGAAGGTCTACTAGGCAGTGCCCTGCCATAAATTAGAGGTACGTCTGCACAAAGTCTGAAGGGCTCCCTTGATGAACAGAATAAAATCATGTTTTTTTTTTTTTTTTTTTTTTTATCCTCCACATTATACCTAATGCAGAAAAAACTTTCAGATTTGGAAGATAATTGTTCTCACCTTGATAGGATACTAGATAAAAAAAAAAAAAAAAAAGAGATTCTAGAGCTCAGAGCCAAGCAATAGAACTTGGATAATAGGTCAAAGCATCTCAGTTAATGATTTTTAGGTATCCCAGAGATGCCCAATATTGGTTGGGTCAAACATTTAATCATATATCCTGTCCTGCCAGACTTGCAATTTAACTATTATGAGAACTTACCAAGTTCCAAAAATCACTTCTAAAAGTTTGGAAACACCGCGTTCACTTTTGTTTAACTTTGGTGGGTTCAGAATTAAGGAGCAAGTTCTGCAGCAAACTATCAAGAATTGGTCGTGTTTCACTTATAAACATTTCTCTTTCCAGATTTGCATTGATTATGACTCATGAAAGTTGTAAACGTTTTGGAACATTTAAGCTCTTGTTCCCAAAATTCAAGACTTTAGTTGCTCAAGCACACTTATTTGTGCAAAGCCAAATGGAAAATGTTCTCTACTGTAAGTGGTCAGTCTTCTCAAAAGTATAAAAATATTGATTTTTGAAATGTCCTGTGTAGTGAAAGGGGAAAATTTCTCAACGCCCCCACCCCTCTGTTTTAGATTTTTTTTTTTTTTTGCAACAGAGGTCCGACACATTGAACATGATATGGTGCCAGTCAGTAGGCTATTGAAAGGGGATTCCTGAATAGGATGGCTAGCTGTAGTTGGCAGGAACTGGGGTGAGAAGTTGGGTGTTTTTTTTTTTTCCCCTTTCATTCAATGCTAACAGTTTTAATAATAATAATATTGAATCCTCCATTTGTTCACATAATCCTGCAATTTTCTTTCTGCACGAGACGCGTGTTCCAAATAGTGGATTGCAACATTTTACTATGTTGTCTCCATGGTCTCCTTTTAGATTATTTTCCTCTGCTAATGCTGCACACCATGGAGAAGCAATTTACTTCTAAAAAAAATCTGGACTTAAAAATCCATAATTGTCAAACAGACAAAGGTTGCTGGCTTATGGCCAATTGTACTATTTCCTCTAAACATTTAATCTTGGTAAATATACACCCTCACAGTATATAAGTCCACGCATTTCTTTAATCTCAAATGCCATTAGAAGGCTACATTATTGTGGATGAAGACTTTAATTCCATCAGGAGTCCAATCTTAAATTCTTGTAGCCCAAACACAAGGCAAAACAAACCCAAACTAGCTAAGAATGTTATACCTTAGAAATCTGTCTGGTTGACTTTTAGGAATAGTGCATTTTATGAGAAAATTGAATTGGCGCTTAGCTCCCTAAGGCATGATCTAATAGCTCAGACAGATTATTCTTTCAACTTCACGGTGTCTCAGATTCAAACCACTATGTTTTTTACCTTATGGCCTTTTGGATCGTTATGCCATAGAATTACATGCCCAAATTCTGTCAAAACCTCCCTCAAAACAGAATTTTCATTGAATGTAAATAGAGTATGAAAATTGGCTACATGGGGCAACTGATTTAATCAAAGAGTATTTTCACAGAAATAAAAGGACTGGCAATTTTTCTGTGGCCTAGGATGCCATTCAGATAATCTTGAGACATCAAATAATTTTTGATTCAGAAGGGCGAAAGAAAATATAGAATTTTAAAGCTCAGATTTGTTATATGTTAATCAGATTAGTTTTCCCTAATATCTTAAGGAAAAGCAGATTGGGGCAAAAGCAAAGAAGGATCTGTTGTGTTAATATTATTGTAAAGAAACCTATTTGAATGCAAAAACATATCTCCAGTTCTACGAAGTGCTACGAAAAGTGAGTTTTCTGGTAAATTCCTAGTTTGGTCAGCAAGGGAGAAAGTTAAGTGAAATTAAATTAAATCAACGAGGTGGTTATGTAACAAGGCTAGAACTGTTTATGTTAATGAAATAGGAAAAATATTTTAGATGACTATAAAATAATTTTTAATAGCCAGCTGTTCATTGACTTGCATCACTTAGAGTTTTTTTGTTGTACCTTCATCTAGTCTTAGGTTGATTCCTACGGTAGTATATCAATTATGTTACTCCTTAAAACATGAATAAGTACTGGAAGTGATCCAGGTATGTCTAATGGAAATGCTAGTGATAGGAATTGATTCCTGATCACATTTTATGAAATTGTTCGGACTAATTTAACAAATCATTTGACCAAATTAGATTTTGAAATGATTTAAAATTGCTCATTTCTTCAGTACTGAAACAGATGTTAGTTTGAACTGCTTACGAATTCAGAGGATTTTAATTCCTATTGCCTGGTCACTTTATTGAACATCAGTTACAAAATCCTAGCCACATTATTAACTTGTAATTAATAATCTAGCATTCTGACTGATCCATGAAATTGTTTCATTCTAGGGCATTAATTGTATTGTAATACTAATTGTTTAATTGTATCTGTAGATCATTTTACTTACAAGAGATTTCCAACTTCACAGTGTTCCTTTGTGTAGGGAAAGCATTTGACCTCTTGAGCTAGGAAAGTTTTTTTTTTTTTTTTCCTGATTTTAAATCCATTTGGATTGACTGCTGAGCTCACAATCTTCTTCGTACAAGGACACCCAGGCAAAGTTCATTTTGAGTTTGTCGGAAGAGGCACTTCTAAGGTGAGGCATGGTACTTGACAGGACTGACCTCTTTCTCCTATCTTACTTGCCTTTCACAAACCCTTTGCAATCACTATTTTAAATGATAATAATGTAGCTCCTGTAATAGATCACATTTAAACTGAAACTACATGCAGATGAAGTATTATTTTTGAAATCCATGAGGATAAATCTCATCAACACTCGTACTATTTTCAATACTTTCCAAGCACTAGTCGATCATCATCCTTTACTTTTTGATTCTCCCCTGGAAGTTCTCCTGTATGAGATTCAGAAAGTATGTAATGCTAATCCCAAACTTTATTATATATGTTTCATCAGATGCAAATGACTTTTAAATTTAATGGGTGGGTAGCGCTAAAAACAAATACCTGTTGCACCACCCTTTAAACTTTATTTTCTCAGCTGCTTCCTACACTTTGTGATAATATTTTAGACAAATGAAAGGAATGTTTTCATGTTTTACCTGGAAATATTAATCACCTATATAGTCACTGAGTGCTTTATATTGGCCTACCTCCTAAAGTGGTCTTGTGCGGCCTAATTTGAAAACAATTCTATTTATGGGCTTTTGCCATTTACTTCTTCATGTTTACATATTTGCAGTCATTGCATAAATAATTGGATTTTTTAAAATACAAACCAGGCTTATCAATTTTAGATTTGGCAATATTTTGAACATGTCGAAGGTATTTATTTAGAGTTTGTTGAATAGGGTAGCCCATCATGACTGAGTGCCTTGTCTTTCAAACTTTCAACCCATCCAGTTTTGAACCTGGTGGACCACCATTAGCGTAAACCTTTCCCCGACAGCCTGTGGGAGTACATGTCGTCAGAGGTAAGCTGGCTGACTGTCCTCCCTATTTATAATGGGTGGTCGGATTGCTTTTTCCTGACATAAAGGGGACAGTAAATACAAAGAAAAAAAAACGACCCTCGCACTATGGGAGAAATCTTGCACATGTTTGGTCCATTTGGTTTCTCCTTTTCTAAAAACAAACTTCTGCTTTGGGAGTTGTTTTTTGGAAAAGTAAAAAGTTTAACACATTTGACGTAAGTGCCTGTCACCAATGATGGACGCACACCAAACTTTACAATGGTTTTGTATGAACCTTAGTGACTCTTCAACTGTTCAAGATTCTTTAAATAGTCTCCTATAATTTGTTTTGTTTTTGCACTGCACACCCCTGTATCCTTGTAGTAACATTCTCCCAATTTTACGTAGCTTGCTTCACTTAGCCTATTATTTGAACATTTTGCAGCTGATCTGTAGACATAATCACATTTTTTACATAAGCTATTTTCTCTGTTGCCATCATGGGAGCTCTCCTATTTATGAACAGTACAATTGGTGCTTTTTGCCAAGAAACATGCCGATAAGAGGCAACACTCGATTAAATCAAATCAGTCAACAAGCCAAGGATACTAGACTAAACACACTGCTCCAGAAATGTATCTTAAAAAGAAAATAAAAGCAGTACATTTTGCCCCTATGCTCGGGCTTAAATATATGTAAGCTAACACTGCCATTTTAATGTTTCTTGAAGCTACAGTGTCTCAATATGCACAGCAGGATCTGGTAGGCAGTTTGTTTTATTTACTGACTAGGCAAGGGCCCTCACAGGAGGTATGCATTGCGTGCCTGTCACAATCTTGAACCCCCTGATGTTATGCTAGGATTCACAAATGGACATAAACTTGCAAATAATTTAATTCATGAATCCTTCCTTGTGCCCATCCTCATGAATCCTTTCTTTCAACCACACTTGTACATCCTGTACTGCATCGATATAGCCTTTTGAATCATTCCATCTATCCTCCTGAATCATTCCTACTATTCATACTCATGATCAATTTATTCTTAATCTTTAAACTCCCCTATAACCATGAATCCTTCAATCCGTCTGCCTGTACAAATTCATGATCTTATTCACATTAATACGTGTGGGCATAGATGCCTTCTAGTTGTATTTCTCTATTTACATATGAAATTATAGGTTGTGTGCATCCGGTTGCATTTGCTGTACAAAAATCAAAGCTAATGGCTTTCAGTGCTTAAGTTCTGAAATGAATGAGCTAGTTAGAGGTTTGGCAGGAATTGTTACAACGAAACCAGTGGGACAAATTCACCCAATGTCCTTTAGGTTTACTTACATAAAACATACTCATTCATATATGTATACATTAATGAGTTGCATTTTGCTAAAAATGGCCAATTTTAAATTAAATAATAAACTTACTTTTCCAATAGTCCCACAAATTGTTATGGGTGGTGAATATTGCACAGACTGGTGTGGAATGATTTGAGAAGAGGAAGGTATTTCAGAATTTCTGGTACATTTTTTTTTATGCAACTGCACACCGTAAAGCAAAAGAATAGTTTTGAGCACTTGTTAATTTATTGTTAACAGGTGACTTATAACAGACATTTTTTTTAATGAATCTTTTTTTTTATTAAACCAAGCAAGCCAAAAAAATAAATTGGGGCCAGATGTAGCAAGGCATTAGCGCCTCGCAAACGGCGAAAAACGCCGTTTGCGAGGCGCTAATGCCTGTGCGCGATGCAGAAACACATTTTGCGAGTCGGAACCGACTCGCAAAATGTGTTTCCGACTTGCAAATAGGAAGGGGTGTTCCCTTCCTATTTGCAACTCGCACCGCGATGTAAGTTGATTTGTGACCGCAAAAGCGGTCACAAATCAACTCGCAGTTACCATCCACTTGAAGTGGATGGTAACTCATTCGCAAACGGGAAGGGGTCCCCATGGGACCCCTTCCCCTTTGTGAATGATCACAAAAATAATTTTTCAGAGCAGGCAGTGGTCCAATGGACCACTACCTGCCCTGAAAAATACCGAAACAAAAGGTTTCGGTTTATTTTTCAAAGTGCAGCTCGTTTTCCTTTAAGGAAAACGGGTTGCACTTTGAAAAAAAAAACCTGCTTTATTGAAAAGCAGTCGCAAACATGGAGGTCTGCTGACGACAGCAGGCCTCCATGTTTGCGAGTGCCCATAGTCGGTATGGGGCCGCAATTTGCGACCCACCTCATTAATATTAATGAGGTGGGTCATTGCGACCCCATACCGACTCGCAGAAGGTGTCTGAGACACCTTTCTGCATGTGGTTTTGCGAGTTGCAATTTGCGAGTCTCTATGACTCGCAAATTGCAACTCGCAAAACCATACTTACCTACATCTGGCCCTTGGTCACATAACATTATTAGCTGATATGGAGTTCTGAAGTATACATCTCCAAACATCATTCCTGTTCCCCACCCCCTGTCCCACTCCCTCGCCTCCCACCACACCCCGCAAGTTAAGATCACATTTCCCCCACTCTGGTTGGAGGTGAAGAGCACAGAGAATCCCCTCTGTAGCCATTCCATTTGCCTCAATTTTTTATTCCTTACGAGGACAACCCTGACTTTGGTATACCACTCTCTCTGCCAACATGCACCAGTCCATCTCTTTTCCATTCGTTCAGGTGCAGAGCACCGGTCACTCCCCATAGTAGTGCAATGTTGTTTACCTACTGTGAACCACAAAGTTATCGAAATCTGGTCCATATGGCTTAGGTCAATATCTCCTCGGACATTCAAAAGATACCATTTAACTGTGGTTTCCATCCTGCCCCCACACAGATCATTCATGCAAGTGAGTTCAGAGTCCCAAAAGGATTGAATCATTGGCCAGCTCCAGATAATGTGGAATAAGGTCCTCACTTGTCCACGTTGTCTATCGCAGTTGGCTTGTGCTTTTCTGCCCATCTTTGCCATTGTGGTGCATGCTACGTAAGACCTGTGAAGAATCTTGAGCTGCACTAGACAGAAGCTAGAATTTATCACAACCACCGTCCGTGACATAAGGGCTTCAGACCATTCCTTATCTTCCAGTCCTCCTAAATCACGCTCCCATTGTTCCCTTAAGTGTTGAAGTGTATCTGGGGAGTTCTTTGTTTTTGGTAAGTAAGGAAGATAGCTGGGCATATGTTTAACAAGCAACCTGTCCTCCAGGGAAGGGGTTTCAGGAGTATCCCCCTCCCTGGGGAGCATCGTTCGAAATGCATCCTCTATCTGCAAGAACCTAAAAACCTCTGTGGGGGCCAGTTGGAACTCTCTTTGTAAGTCATTGAAGGGGATAACATCTCCTTGAGACTGGAGGTCTCCTACCTTAGAGGCCAATGAGGTTCCATTTATCGAACCCTGGCTGTGTTCCTAGTGTTTCCAGTTTACCCGAGTCCCACAAAGGAGTGGTCTGGGTTACCTTGTTTTCCAAACCCAGGGCTTCAAGCACAGTGTCCCAGAGTGCTATTGTTACCGCAGAGGGTCCAGTGAATGTTGTGTGTTTAGGGTCCGCATATATGGCCCTAAGATATCCACAGTGGGTGCTTGGTCTTCCTGTCCTAGCAGTACACTGGTTAGTGTGTGGGGAGATGAACCCAGTGATTATTGACCATGAGTTGTGCCTCCCAATAATATTTTTTAATATCTGGGAGGGCTACTATCCCATCGTACCACCCTCTTGTTAATTTGTTGAGCACTATTCGACCTGGGCCCCATCTCATAGTAGTGTTCTAATTTTGCTCTCAATTTCCCTGAAGTAGGTTGCTGGGATTGTGTAAGGTGTGTTATGTAGGGCATTAAGAAAGTGAGGCAGAGGCATCATTTTAAAAAGCGCTGCTCTTCAAGCAAGGAGAGTGGCAGAGACCTCCAGCATTGGATGTCAATTTTAAAACATTGCAATGGTTATAGAAGGTTCCTAACATAGAATAAATCTGGATCTGAGCTGATATAGGTCCCTAGGTATCAGAACCCAGAGGTGGCGATCTGCACAGCACAGTCACGGGCCATTGTGGTTTTGGTTCACTCCCGACAAAGATTAGGGATTTTGACCAAGATAGTTAATAATGCCTAAATTGGGTGAGTATCTGCATTACCCTGTCAAGCAAGAAGAACGGGTCTGCCATAAAAAGCAAAATATCATCTGCGTAGAGTGATATCTTGCCTTCCCAATGTGCTGCAGCCTGCAGATCAATGGGTTCGTTCTTATCCATGCTGCTAAGGATTTCAGTAGAAGGGCAAAGATGAGTGGTGAAAGTGGACATCCCTGACCTATCCCATGCTGGAGTTTAAACATCCAGGAGATTCCTCCGTAAACATTAACTTGTGCTAGTGGCTCTGTATAGAGGAGCCATATCCTTGACAGGTATCTTGGGCCAAAACCCATCCTGGACAACACTTCAAAAAGATACAGCCATTCAGTCATATCGAAAGCCATTTGTGCCTATAAGGAGAGGACAAGGGTGTTATTTTGGAATTGATTGGTAAGGCTAATCACCCCATGGAGAAGTCGTAATTTGAGAACTGTGTTAAGTCAAGGCATGAAACCAGATTGAACCAGGTGTACAAGCTTAGTGATTAGCGGAAATAGTTGGGATTTCAAGACTTTGGCAAGAATTTAAATCTCAGCGTTAAGAAGCAAAATTGGTCGATCTGAGGTACAACTTGCTGGAGGTTTATCCTCATGAATAACAACAATGGCAGCTAGTCTTTGGTCTCGGGGTAGGGGGCCCCGATCTCGACTTTCATTGTACATCTGTAGTAGAAGTGGGGCTTGCTTTGGCCATTTAGTTTGTAAAGCTCAATAGGCAAATCCGTTTGGGCCCACCGTCTTACCAAAGTTTAAGCTGCAGATTGCCTGATTTTTCTTACTCAGTGAGATCTTCTAGAAGCCCTCGGTCATTCAATCATAAGTTTGGGGAGCTGCAGGTTGGCCAGGATTTCATGTGATTCCCTCGTTGTAACAGTTGACTCTACAACAATTTATACCCAACTATATTCCTCAAAGGCCTCTGTGATTCCCCGTCTCTTACATGTTCAACCTCGTCAGTCTGAATTTCTAGTACCCACCTCCCTTCCCGCTCCCATTTATCCAGTCACTCTAAAAACTTCCCAGCTTTGTCGCCCACCTCATAGAGGCAATGTTGTGTTGCTCTGTGTCAGGACCTGGCCGCATCTGATGTTGTGTCTTTATATTCTTGCTGTTTGAGGCTCAGTGTGTGTTTAATATCTGGAAGTTTTTGGTGTGTTAGTAAAGACTCCATCTCAAGGATCTCTTGTTCGAACGCATCCAGCTCAGCTCCTCCTGCTTTTCTTGTGCCTTACTACTAGAGAGAGGCCCTGTCCCTTGATGACTGTTTTATGTGCCTCCCACAGGCTTTGTGCAGATTCCACTGAGGATTTATTTTCTGCAAATAACTGTTATGGGGCCTTTAGTAGGCCATCTCTAATTCTGGGGATTTCAAAAGACTAGAGTTTGAGTTTGATGTTTTAACTTTCGTTTCTACGGCCTAGGTTGTAGACTGCCCACACCAGGGAGTTGTCAGTGATACCTCCAGCCACATGCCAGACTGCCGAGAATCTGCAGAGTTGCTGGGCCAAGGGGAGTATATCATCATTTCATGAGAACTACCATGGCCTCCAGAATGAAAAGTGTATTGCTGTGTGGTAGGGTTAAGGGTATGCCGTGTATCGACATTTCCCCCTCTGGTAGTTTGAGGAGGAGAGCACTCTGTGCAGGGAGCGTGGTGTTGTGCATGCGTGGCGGGACATAGTTGGAAATTATATTGAGATTCGTTTTCTCCCACAACCCCGAAAGGGCTGCGTAGCTGGCATACTTATCAATGCAGGTACACTAGACTGTAAGGGGAGGTGTTGTTTTTCACTTTCACCCAACCCCTCTCAGGCCAGAGGTATAACCTGCATGGGCTACCATCCTATACCCCCTCCTATCCAGTGCTCGGCTGATATTCTCTATTAGGTGTGCTTCCTGAAGGAAGACCAAATCTGGGGAGTGGTGCTTTATGTATTACAGAACTACTCCTCTTTTCATTTTACCCCCCAGTCAATTAATGTTCCAAGACATAAGATTGCTATGTGCATTACCTAACCTGTCAGCCATAATATGTATTCTGGGGTCAGATCCCCTTTCCATTGGGCACAATCCGAGTCTGGAATCTGGGTCAAGAACTCATTTTGGATACTGAGAACCCATTTGCAGAGTGCCTATCGCCCCAAACCAACATTTATCTTATGGGTGACTGTGGCAAACCCAAGTAGGCCCTCCACCCCCACCTGTTTTAAAGGAACATAAGTTACCAAGATATTTCTTCTGCAACCTGGAACAGGTCGCCAGTTCCAGCGCACCACATAGCACTTAGACAGTCTTAATTGGTGAGTCATTTACCATTACCAGCATTCATAGCTGGTGAGAAATGTTTTTTTGAAACCTTCTTTTCTTTCTTCCTCTCCAAGCCAGTTTTTTGAAACTCTTGCTCAGTCTTTTGAAGCTCTTGATGCTGCAGTGAGGTCTTCTTATGGTACTGATCAGTTGTACCTAGCTGTCAATCTGAGTTGTCCTTATCACTCCGCTGCTGTTAAGGTTATTCCTGGACTTTCTTGCCACCAACCTGCCTCCAGTCATCAAGCTATTCCTATGCTGTGTCCCGGGTTGCAAAGTGTCAAGTCTTCCTGTTCAAAATCACTCAACTATGTATGGAACATCATGGAGCATTTAAATGCCATGTTATCTTGGGGCCCGTTTAACTTCGAGGAAGGTGTGTCGCAATCCTTAGACTCTGAGGGTAAAATCTGGAAAGAAGGTGACCGTGGTGTTGTCAAGTTTATATGGTGGGGCACTTCTTGCTGTTTGGAGGAAAATATCCCATTCCTGATAGTTAAAAATGTGTGCTATGATCAGGCAAATCGACACACCTGGCTTTGGGGGGGATTTGGCTGGGGGTCACCTAGGACTTGGTGAGCCCGCTTGACAGATAAATAGTTTGAGAGGCCCTTAGGTTACAATTGAGTACAAGATCCTCAACAGAGATCTACTTTAGGCTCCTATGTTCTCTCAGGCACTCCTGTTCTTCAAATAATATTTATACGCAAATGGCCTTCAAAATCTTCAACCTTTGCCTTCCGAGCAGCTGTCGTGGTGTGCAGCACCTGTATTTATTTCTTTAGGGACTCTGTGTCAGCCTGGACAGTGGCAATCATTTCTTAGTCTTCCTTCATGCGAGTTCCTAAATAGTACAGGTATGTTCTTAGCGGTATGACTTCTGTGGAGACCAAGTTTATTTTGGTCTCAAAGGTGCTGCACACTCCTTGAATGGCACCCAGGATTCCTTTTAGGCCGGGGTTTCATCATCAGGGAATGACTTATCTGTTGGGCTCTGTAGCTCCATCACTGCCACAGCAGCTGACTGATCTTTGGGCAGGATATACTTCTATCATTTCATTTTGAGTGTACCGCTCCCCCCTTTGCCGCCAGTCATTGCTGCCCCTCGCCTTTATTGGCACCATGCTTTGCCACGGAGAACTGCCAGGCAATGGATGAGTGGGGACCCGCTTCTGTAATTGCTGCTGCCTACTTGGGCGTTGGTATGGGCGAGGTTGTGGGCCCTCCTGCGGCCTGCGTTCCCTGCGCCAGCCCCCTAGGGCTCCTCGTATGGTAGTGCCAGGTTGTTGTAGTTCAGATTAAGAGGTCTTCGTAAAACAACTGGAAATATCAGGGCACCAGTGGAGAAATCGTTATGTAGGCTGTTGTCTCCCAGATGGGTGGGAGAGATGGGGAGGGACGCTCACTGATCCGCAGTGTGGCCCCCTGCGCAATTGAGGGGGCACTCCTGGAATGACGTTCTGGAGTTTCCCTTTGGGCCTGGTTCCCCCTTACCCAATACCACCCAAACCCCAAACCTCCGACCAAGGTTAGCAGATCACTGTGGGTGGCGGGAGGTATGAAGCAGTTCCCAGGCATGTGGCAGCAGTGATTTACATGGAAAGCAGTCTCTATTGCTGCTAGTGCAATCACAGTGCTCAGTTTGCTCATGTGTGGGGTACTCTGGCTGTATGTTTTTCTCCACGCCTCTCCTTTGCCCCTCTGTTGCTGCCAAAACAGGTCAATGGGCCCCCACGGGCTACCCTCTGTGGCTGTGTGTTGTACTGGCTCTCGCGGGCTCCTGGTCAGACGTGATCCTGCAAGCACATGCCTCTTAACTCAGGGTTGGGGGAGGGGGGTTGAACATCCGTGTTGTGCTAAACAGTATCCAGTGCCACATGTGCCTCCCCTAAAGCTCTGCCCCCCAATGCCAACTGGTCGCATTACCATTGCATATTGCTTTCCAGGCCGGCGGGTGCGCAGGTTTCCTTCCTCCAGCATCGGCGTCTCCAAGCATGTGGGCCACAGCTCTTTACATCTGTCACTTTATGTGCACTGCCTGCCCACTTTGCTTGTCACTGCTGCTGATTCGGGCACTGTAGAGCTGCTGCATGGTGAGAGGTGCCTGATTGCTGCAAGCAGCCGCTGTCTAAGCCACCGCAGAGGCTGCATTTTATCGTCAAGCACTAGGCCTCCTTTCGTATGGGGCGAGAAACAACGGCCGATGAAAATGACTGGAGATTTGTTATCCTAGCAACTAGAAACCCTTCATTCTTGGGTTCCAGTAGCATGGGGAGTGGATATTGAGGTGGATGGTAGGGGGAAAGGCTGGTGGATTGCAGGAGGCACTCAGCCACGAACCCCCTACAACTGACATTTTAATTACCTATTAACTACTATAGTTTGAGAGATGATTATCATTTTCCTATGCTGCTTAATTTGCTTCTTTGCATCCTGTTTTTAAGATAAATATGTTTTTAACATATTTCTGTTTGAGTCTCTTGATCGGGATTACTTTTTGGAAGGATACTTCGAACTTCAGCTTCTTCACCTTTACAATATCCAATGTGCCAAAATGGATAAGAAGATTTAAACAGCATTGTCCTTGCTGTATTGTGGTGCCTTGCGGCTCTGTATTGACTTTTCCTCCTGAGAAATGACGGTTGAGACTCTTATGAGCATCACTCCTGCGTGTCAATGTTAGCATTTTTCTTTATGCTTCTTCATACGCAGATCCAGCTTCTCCTTGTCAGTTGACTAGGTCTGTTTTTTCCCTCAATTTTTTTTTTCCAGCTTGCAGGAAAACTGTCCCCTCCTAACACTAAAGGTATGACAGAAAACAATATCTGCGACAGACCCCCACAAGCTGTACTACTGGTTTTCTAGTTCTCCGACGAGCATGATCTTATGAATCCGAAGGCGATCCAGGAATGTGAAATTAAGCTGTACATTGCCAGTCGCTGAAAGAATTCACAGAAGCCCATCTTCCACTCAGTCAAGGTGTGGATCCATACCTGCGACAGGTCCTCTTTGTGGTCTTGGTATGAGGTGATCCTGTAAGTCATCACGATGAACCCAGAGTTTCTGGGGCCATGATTGACCTAACAACAAATTGAAACCTTTAAAAAGGCCTTATTCTAAATCTTTGTCTCTCTTCCAAGCACCACCTTAATACTGGGCACCTGCTCTAAGCCTTGTTACTGTCCACCAGTGCGCAAGCAGGTAGCCATATGCCACAGATTAACACCCCAACGCTCTCTGAAGGACTCCAGTCAGGTTATCACCTGTGGATCAGTATCAGCATCATCTGTGTCTTCAGAACACTTCTCTTGTACTGCTCTGATGTTGGAGACAAGTTTCAATTTGGCACCAAAATTTATGCCAGTCCCTTTGGCGTGGACCGCGGCGATAATGCTGCTGGTGCCAAATTAGGACCGTGTCCCAATGGTTTTCTCCAACTCTGGGTCAAATTAGTCTTGACTGATGTTGAGTCCCAAAGCCTCTCTGACCCACCTGGTCCCAATTCAGTCAGTCACAGACAGTATGGTTCCTTTACCTCAGAGCTGTATCCCAGCTCTCCAACAGCTTTTCTGTTCAAGAGTCAATCAGTTCTCTGTGATGACAATGGAGTTGATGTAGATTAACCCCCCACACGCACACTATGATGACAGCATGAGTTTGGAGGTCAGTGGTTTGGACGCTTCTGGACACTGGGTTGTGTTGTTCCCCAGAACCATCAACGGAAGCGAGCAGTTCCTGGTCATAGCAGTGCTGCAGAGGTATTAAAGTCTGGGCAGGATTTGTCTGAGCCTTTACTGCCACTTAATGAAGCCCTTACTAACACCTTAATGGTGAACACCTGGTCTAAGCCTTGTTCCTGTCCACCGGTGAACAGGCAGGTAGCCATGCGCCACAGGTTGGCACCTGGCAACCTGGACAACTTGACTCAGTGCCCTACCCTAGAAACTCTGATGTTTCAGGCTTCCTCCTGCAGAGTTAACCCCAATTTAGTCCATTTGACCTCTCGATCTCAACCCACCCCACAGACTGAAAGTCTGTGAGAGTTGAAGTACTCAGGAAACTGAAGTTCTCATTGATTAGCCTAGCACATCAGTACATCAACGCCAGCTATTTGCTGGAGCAATATTCATGTGTTTTGAGACCTGGTTAGCGAGATCTTGCCAGCAGTCACTGAGGAATTTCTTGCTAGCCTGATTCAGACCATCCAGGATGTGGCCAAATAAAATATCCATTCATGAACTTGATAAAACCAACTACTTACGAGTACAGCTTGGATGAGATCCACCGGCTTCTCTCGTGATGTGCAGGCCTTGTTGAGGAATATGCAATTCTAGGGATCTTGACAGTTTGAGAGTGCCGAGCCATAGCGTGTTTTTTAGACCTTTCTACTGTGGCTAGACAATACTCTCTGCAATTTCGCCACTTTCAAGGCCATTCCAGAGTTTCTGCATATTGGCAACACCAAGACCCACCGGCACCTCAACCCTTTCATGGGCAGGGATCAAGCAGACAACATCTGACCACCAGGGGCAGCATACTTCCCATTCCCCTGTTCCTGTGTCATCGGCTTCGAGGCCACTTCAGTTTCTTCTTAGTGGCGCACGATCACCCAGTGGTAGGTAGAATCAGGGATTTTCTCCACGTGTTGCATGATATAACATCGAACAGGTGAGTCCTTCAGATGGTTGAACAAGAATATGCCTTGCCATTACTTTTCGTCCCATCTTCGCACCCATCAGACAGAGTGGCTTTCAGAGGAGAACCTCCTCACCTTTGTCACAGAGGTACAGATTAATTTGGCTGCAGGATCCATAGAGAGGGTTCTGGCCCTGGAGATAAGTACTGGCTGTTACTCTCACTGTTTCCTTTTGCAGAAGACGGGCGAGGTGTTAATTCTATTTCTGATCTCTGCTCTCCTATTGCCTGCTTGCGGAAGGACAAGTTCAAGATGCTCACATTGGCCCATGCTCTTACTTCTCCAGATTGAGGTGACTGGATTTTGGCATTGGACCTGCAAGATGCCTGCTTCATTTTCCTGTCTTGCAGTCCCAGAGACGCATCTTGGCAGTTCAAGTTAGACAAGGAGCATTTTCAGTTTGTGGTGCTTCCCTTCATCCTCACTTATGTGTTCATGAAAGTGATGGCAGTGGTTGCAGCACACCTAAGGATGTTGGGGATTCCAGTTGTTGTCTACCTCAATGACAGACTGTTGAAGGTGGACTTATTACATTGAGTTGTAGACCGCCTCTAGTTGATGGCGAACCTCTTGTGTTCATTGAGGTTCACCATCAATGTAACAAAGTCACATCTGACTCCTTAGCAAAGGCTCCCTTTCATTGGGCCATTCTGGATATGGTGGTGATTTGGGCAGTCCCTTCACCACAACAAGTCAAGAACATTCATACTGATTGTGATATTTTAGCCTTGTTCTCTGAGGCTTCTTGGCCTATTGGACTCCTGCATCCTGCTCAACAATGGTGCCAT
Source organism: Pleurodeles waltl (assembly GCF_031143425.1). NCBI lineage: Eukaryota > Metazoa > Chordata > Amphibia > Caudata > Salamandridae > Pleurodeles > Pleurodeles waltl. The sequence goes on along the minus strand of NC_090446.1, from coordinate 1,045,876,345 downwards.
GTGGCGTATGCAAGCTCTGTAGTCGAATTTGAAGTGTCAGTGGGCCCAGCACCAGGTGAACCTGTTGGATAGAATTCAGGTTTTGGAGGAGACTGTGTAATAGTTATCCTGTGATTGCCTGTGCATCTCTAGATGTGTTGCTCTGCATACATGCATGCATGTATCAAGGTGTGTAGTGTATTTATGTACTATACAAAATCCAAGCCTACTGGTTTTGTCAATATTTATTTAAATTGCAGTTAAATTTGCTGCTGTTTTTCCCCACACAAGTGATAAAATACAAGAGGAGAAAGAACACTGTTTTGTGAATTGGGTTCCATGTGTCTGAAAGAACTACGTCCAATAGGTTTCATAGCTTCCTATTGTTTTGAAGTTAATATTTTATTTTTAAGACCTAAGCATTACTGTCACATCTTATTCTAGGCAAAAAATAACACATTACATTATCAGTTTCACAAATTTATAGAGTTAACTGCTTCTTTTTCTGTTATTTGTAGGATTTCTGTCCCTAAGTCATGGCAGACAGAAGACCTGAGAATTTATGTGAACAAGCATGTGAATCATTTAGACGACAAGAATACGAAGTGGCCCTAAAGTACTGCACTGAGACACTCCTTTCCCTCAGCCAGTATGCCTCCGCTAATTCCACAGAGGCTGGCCAAGCCGAAATGGAACGCATCAAAATTGAGAGCCTTCTTTACAGAATTGCTTCTTTATTGCAACTTGTAAGTTTTATTAAATTTTTTTTCTGAGCTCCGCAGGTAAGAATATTTGTTGTGGTACTAACCCAAATTTGGTCATGTTTCTCGGGGTTGATGTTAATATTTATTTACCACCTTCTTGAGTTATGGTACAGTCAAATATTACTAATCATGTCTTCAATCATTTAAAATACCTAGCAGCACTTAACCTAAGCTGCCTAATGGTAAAAAGATGAAGCTGGCTTTGTTTTTTCCCCTATAGTCTGAAACACACATTGCCCCATTTGAGTACTAGTAGAAGTGTGATGGCATCATAATACTGTTAAAGCCCAGCATCTCCTTATGAACGAGGGAGATTTTGCTTTTGAAGAGCAGAAGACATTTATTTGCCTCTTCTGATGACTCGGTTCAAAGATCATAGACCATCTTCAAAGTCTAATTTGTTGACCTATTTTCCACCCTTCCCTACTGGTTGGGCATTGTTTGCCTTAAAGGCATGGCCAGAAATGAATTCTTTAAAAAAACTGCTATTTTAAAATGTTTAATGTGTACCCTGTGCCAGTATTTCTTTTCATATGTAGACCACACTTTTTTTAACATTTCAGTCTTTATTTAATGATAAAGAAAGAAATGAAGTTCAAACAACCTAATAAAGAAGAAAATAAGAGAAATGAATAATAATTGTATGGTGGGCCATCAGTAAAAGTAGAAGCAAGAGGCAATTATAAGGCGGGAATCATAATACAGTGTTTCAGCATCACTGAAAAACAGCATAGTAATATGTCAGTATGCATGAAAAGAGTTCTTATGGGGGCGTGGCCGAGGCGTCAAGATGGCGGTTGCACTTTAGAAGTGCTCCCGACCCCTCTGTCAATCACGCCCTATAATCCCCCCCTATCTCGCCCGCTGGTTTGATGCCTTGGGTGTTTGTGCAGTTGAGGGTTTTATATTGAGGGGCACCGGCTGGAGAGTGCCCCCCACCTGAGGTGGAACCCGGGGAGTGAGGCAGCCACGTGTGAAAATGGCCACCATCACATTGGTGCAGTGAGGCGCTGCCTGGGTTGCTGGTAGCGGCTGGGACTGGGCCACTTGAGAAGGTGAAGGAGGCAGAGATGGCACTCCGCGGCAGCTGCGCCCGGTATCCTGTGGCCCCTGGCTGATTTGGGAGGGGGTGAGGGATTGAAGGGGGGTGAAGTGGGTGAGAGGGAGTAGCTGAGGCCTGATCAGCCTGAAAAGGGAGCCGAAGGCCTGGTTGGGCTTGACGCACTTGCGCCGATGGAGGGAGGCCTTGCGGCGGGCAGCGCAGAGGAGCAGAGCGGCACCTGGAGGCTGGGCCCGGAGACTTGGCATTTTTCTTGGCGATGAAGATAGGGGGGGGGGGATGTGGTGAATTGGGGGGATTGGACTGAGGGGTGTGCCTCTTCCTCCCCACATAGGATTCCGGCAGGGCCTACCTTCCTGGGGGGCCCCAGCTGGGGCCGCAGGGGAGCCTGCTGGCGGCTGGTGAAGCCTTGCATTGAGGGGGTGAAGACTTGACGGTGGGGGTTGGAGAGACCGCAATGGCCTCTCAGTCCTAAGTGAGTCAATTGGAGCCACAGGGCCTGCCAGCGGAGGGGGTGGGGCTGGCTGTGGGGCATTGGCCCCCAAGAAGGGGGGGGGGGAATCGGACCCAGGTGGCTGGCAGAGATATTTGGCGTAGGAGAGGCAGCGGCGCAGTCAAGGAGAGAAGGGAAGCTTGGAGGTGCGGACCCACTGGGAACCATTGAAAGCAGGGGAGGGACCTAAGTTTGCGCAGGGGGGCGCTACAGATGCAGGCCGCGGACAGGAGCCTCCCTCAGGAATACCTTGCTGGAGTGTAGCAGGCGGAGTAATCAGCCGAGAGCCAATATGGGCAAGGCCAAACCACTGACATCTGCACAAACTAGCATGGATCAGTTGGACAAGGGCCCGGACCCGACCCCGGCTGGCAAGGGGGTCTGTGGAGTGGGTGGGGGGGGGGGGGGGTGGGAGTCCTTGCCCCCTGGAGATGTGACCACCATCCTTCAGGCCATACATTCCTCCCAGGCGGCAGTAGAGACAAAAATCGGGGAGGTCAGCGTGGATGTGGCCTTGGTGCATCAGGATCTGCGCAACACTACCACAAGAATCACAGAGGCGGAATCCAGACTTTCTAATGTGGAGGACGAAATGAGTACCCTTAAAACACATGTCACCCAGCTTCTTGTGCGGACATCTGAGCTGCACAACAGAGCGGAGGATGCCGAAAATAGCTCACAGTGCAATAACATTCGCATAATTGGCCTCCCTGAAAACACAGAGACTGCCTCCTGCCTAGAGGACTGGTTTAAATCCTGGGTGCCCTCGCCCTGCCTCACACCATGGTTTGCCATAGAGGAGGTCCATAGCGCGCTGGCGGGATCTCTGCTGAGACCAGTGATACTTTGTTTTTTCAACTTCAAAGACAGGGATGCAGTGTTGCAGGTGGCCCGCACTCATGGAGAACTGTGATGCAATGGAATGTCGTAGTTTGGACTCTTGCTCTGGGCAAGACTGCTGGTTAAAAGATGACAGTACTTTTGACTGTAGGCGACTATGCCTATCCTACAACAAATCGAAACTGTTGTCCCAACCTTACCGGCTCACTAGCAGCACCTCACCAGAAACACAATAGTAAAAGGTGATTTGTGGCAGCCTTTACACATGAACTCGAGAATCAGACATCTCAGGGAGTGTCGTGGTTAAACATAGATTACCCCTTTCTCACAGATATATCTTGTCTCATACAAACACAGGCAATGACAAAGATGCCGTAAAGTGTCAATAGTTTTTATTTAATATAACTGCAATTTGCAATAAGTTGCATGCGCTGCAATGATTAGGATAATGAATAATGCAAGAAACAGAATTGTGAAAACAAGAGCCATTATTACGAAGACCCCCACCATCTTGCAATGCATAAGAGAGACATACGAGATGTAATATATCCTAATACCCTAATGTGAGAGGCCTAACCTCCTACCTAAAGGAGAGCTGGGTTTGCTAAACCTAATCTGCCAATGCCATGTCCATGAGAGGAGCCCCCAACCCTCGTTACCTTGGAATGAGGTCTCTATCTCAGACTCCGCAGGGACACGAAGACTGGGTCAGCGTCAAGACGACGTGCAGCATCGATGTCAGCGATGGGTGAGATGCCCTCTGGTCAGAATCCCTTTGATTATCTGTCTAAAGTGCGATTTATTTTTACAGATCTGCAAGGACTCCTGACATAGGTGTGTTCCCAAACAATAGATAACAGACATGCTTGGGACGGCAATTAATATAAACAATCCCTCAAAAGTATAGAGAGGGAAAATCCCTAAGTGTGAACACCTACTGTTTGTTTGTCTTTGTTGCTTGTGCTTGACGCCTTAGCGTGGTGACACTGATAATGCAAAGCATAACAAGTGGCCTAACTATAAACAAGGCAGCCATCTTAGAAGAATTAAATAATTAAATGGGCTAAGACAGAACAAGCTAAGTAGGTTAAAAGTCACTAGGTGACGGGGCACAAGTCTGCAAGCCAGAGGCTAAGCTAACTCCTGTTATCCCATTAAAACGAACTAGGATTCACTACAGGAGCAAAAGTCCTTGTGTTCCCAGACTACACCAGGGAGGTACAACAGCAACGCCTCTCATATGCAGAAGTAAAGCAGAAAATGAGGGCAATGGAGATATCATACCGCCTTCTTTTCCCAGCTCACCTCAGAGTGGTACACTCCAACAAGACCCATTTTTTTTAGTCTTCTGCAGCAGCCTGGACATGGCTGACAGAGGAGATTCCACAGACAGCGGCTGGAGGCGGCCTCCGGTGGGGGCGGCCAGCGCCGGGCCTGGATCATCTGGCTACAGGACCACAGAGCCAGCGACGCGTACCAGGACTGGGATACACAGAGGAAGGTGAGGATCCTGGCCTGGTTCTCCCGTGTTGCGGCGGAAGGGGGGGTCTGCTGGTCCGGCCCCGTACGGAAAGGAAGATACAACGGAGACTCCAGGAGCGGCAATGGAACTAGTGGATGTGGGGCCTGCCCGGAGACCCTTCAGTGACTATGATCTGTTCCAGAGCCCGAGGCTTTGAGTGTCCGAGAGGAGGGGGGGAAGGGTGAGTCAAGATCAATATTTCCTTATGTCTGGTTATGTAACTGCCTACTGAATTTAGTCAATACATCCAGTATTATGGAGGGGTCACCGCAACTGATTAGATTAAGTTTGAGTAGAGCCTTTAAGAGTTAAATATTATTTTCCTGCAAGGCCGAAAGATGCTTCTGGGAGAAAGCCCATGTTGTTGTTGGGTGTTGTTGTTGTTTTCCTTTCACTTCAGAGACACAGGGTTTTAGACATACACCATGTTTAACATGACATCTTGATGGTCGGGCGGACGACCGGTCCACTTGCCCACTGTGCGGAACTGGTGGCATGACCCCCTGATCGCGGTGTCACTACGACATTCACGAATAAATGGTAGGACCAATACAGGTTCTCTCTTGGAACGTTAACGGACTTTTAGATACGGTCAAACGCACCACTGTCCTCATAAATGCCCACCATCAACATCCTGACCTGCTCCTGCTTCAGGAGACACACTTGCTTGGGAATTACTGTGCATTTCTAGTACGTAGAGGATTTGACAGAGTATATCATGCCAGGTTGACTCGAGAGGGGTGGCAGTAATGCTGCACAAATCCTTTCCCATGACGGTTGCGAAAGTACAGAGTGATCCCTATGGGAGGTTCCTTGCCCTGTTTGGGTGCATTGAGGGACTCACACTTAACGTTATTCGTGTCTACGCCCCATCAGCATCGCTGCACGCCGCTCTAAATGACCTTACCATAATACTCCTGGACTTGCCTCAAGGGACCACGCTGATAGGTGGAGGCTTTAACGCGGTCACAGACCCCGTGCGGGACGTGTTGGGTCCCCCACTGCACCATAGGCGGGTGGCGGCTTCTAACCTGGTGACCTGGATGGCATCCTTGTGGCTCTGCGATGCCTGGAGGACCTGGCACCCACGACAAGCTCGGTTTACACACACCTCAGCGGCACACCGAACGCAATTTTATGATAGACTTTGTTCTCCTGCCGGCTACAGACTGCAGCCAACTTAAGCACATTGAGATCCTCTCAAGGGGCATCTCTGACCATGCTCTCTTAGCAACTTGTACTAGGGTCCGCTTTGGCAGTTGACTGCCTGATGTGACAGCCGAACGCATGGGACTTACAACACAAACCCTTCGCCCAACAACTACAAGCAGCTATTCAGGAATTCAGCTGCAGGAGGTAGCAAACACTTTCACCTCTTACTACAGCAAATTGTACAAAGCGTCCTAGACGATTATCCCGTAGCACACCCGACAATTCTTGAACAATGTCTCCTTCCCAGTGTTGTCACAAACAGACATAGATATCCTTGATGAACCTATAACAGTGGAGGAAATAAGTGAGGCAATTAAGACAGTGGGGGCTGGGAAAACTCTGGGGCCCGATGGGTATCAACTGGAATTCTACAAAATGTTTACAGAAGGGTTGACGCCACACCTGCGGGCTCTGTGGCCCAGGTTGATTCCTTTCTGGACGAATGGATACGGCCACCATAGTGGTGCTCCCCAAGACGCAACTGCCGACCAGGTCTTGCGCAGACTACAGATCAATCTCACTTACTAACAATGACATAAAAATCTTTGCCAAAATTCTGGTGACCTGCCTTGGGAGGGTCCTGCCAGTTCTGATCCACCCTGACCAATGAGGCTTTATGGCCAACCGGAGTATGCGTCACTGTATACACCGTTTCCTTGTAGCTCTGGCTCGACGCAGTCCCTCTGATTTAGCATTCCTTTTTATTGATTTCTAAAAGGCCTTTGACACAGTGGACTGGGGCTATTTGAGTTCGGTGCTAGTCTGGGTGGGCATGGGACCGAGATTTCGCCAGATGGTCCAGGTCCTCTATATCAATCCAGTGGCCCGGGTATGGGGAATAATATGTTATCCTTTGACTTCTTCATTGGTAGAGGGACGTGTCATGGCTGCCCCTTATCCCCACTGCTATTTGCTCTGGCGATTGACCCCTTGGCGCGATTCATTAGGATGGACGCAATATACTGTGGGTGGAGGTGGGATCATACACCCGTGGACCGGGTGGCGTTGTACGCTGACGTTCTGCTATATATGGCAAATCCCAGTGAAACTGGTCTGCGTAGTCTTCATTTGTTGCTTTGCTTTGAAGAGGCGTCGGGCTTGCGAATGAACCCGGCTTAGTCGGTGCTGGTGCTAGGCTCCAGCACATGATTGGTATGACTGGCAAGACCAGATGCCTATCCGTCGACTGAGCTTTAAATATTTGGGGGTCTGGGTGACCCTCCTTCCTGAGCTGACATGGGCCCTGAACATGACTCCACTTGCTTCACAGACGAAGGCAGACTTGGAGCAGTGGCAGTCCCTGCCATTAAACGCTTTGGGCAGTGTGGCCCCATACAGAATTATGATTTTGCCACAGTTCTTGTATGTTCTTCAGAAGTTTCCGCTTCCGATCCCCTGCTCATAGTTTCGGGCTCTGGATATAGCTGCATCGGCCTTTCTTTGACGTGGTACGAGACATTGCATTGCGATACAGTACTGTTAGAGGGGTACATACGAAGGGGGGATGGGTATGGTCAACCTACAGCTGTATTACTTGGTGACAGAGTTTGCTGGTCATTAATGACTGGTTTAATGGTGGCTGGGCGGATCCCGCCTATCAACTTAAGTTGACGGCGTTGTTTTCCTTAGATATTGGCTATTCTTTATGGCTCTCCAGTCCCTCGCGACCTAGAACCACTGACCAAGGTTGTCTTTCTTGCCTGGTGGGTAGCTTTAAGGTGTACGCGCTGGGAGAATGTGCCCCCTTGTGGCACGTTGCCTGGCTGAAGGAATTGGCAGCTCTGCAGGGGTTTGGGAGGGAGGATCTGCTGGGCCTATCTCTGCTAGGGGATGTGTGGAAGGGAGGATCTATGAGATCCTTTTGGGACCTCCAGGGCACTCATCAACTTTCCCACACTCAGTTTTATAAATACCTCCAGCTTCGACATTTCAACGTCATGATAGCGCATGCAATAAAAGTCCTTATGTCCATCCTCCAGCACAAATTTCCTTTGTCCACAGGTTTTACACATAATGGGCAGTCTTCTGTTCAATGTTCGAACATCTTCCAAGGGGCGCTGATAGGCTCTTCTGAGAGAGCTTCTTTTCTCTAAAAGGCAGGGAATCTGGCAATAGATGCTGATAATAAAACTCAGAAAGCTTTCTATGAGAACTTAAACTCTTCACCCTGGCTTTGGTTGTTGAATCATAATTCAAAGGACTTAATATCCCAAAATTATTCATAAAACAAATTTCAAGTGAGCAAGAGCTTACACAAGGGATCTCCTTTCAGACTGAGGGACAAACATTACCTAATCCCATTTTAGGGTGTCTTTGATGAAGTATGATTAATAATCATGAGAACAAACAGTATGAAGAAGTAGTGGCTGGGCTGTATGATGTAGCTTTTTAGGGTGCACAGCTATGATCCTTGTCACTGAAACCCCAGGAAAAATAACAGCATTCTCTGCCTGCTGGTTGGGAATATTCAGAAAAGCATGGACATCTTAAATAAACAAGATTGTGTGACTTTTTCACACTGGTAATTAAAATCAAACGTAGAGATGATTGAATAGCGTCCTTATATAGAGTATGTCTATTTTAGTAGATTTATTTGAGCATATCTGTTTCATAATACTTAAGTCAAATTCATAAAACAATAAAGAGAATATGTATTTCTCTTGCTGTGTATATAATACCTTGTGCTAGTAATATCAGTATGCAGCCGCACGCATTACTTTGTTCACTCACAGGAAAGCAACTGTGGTGCCTCTTGCACAGATATTGGCCGTTCCATTCTAGTGCTGTAAACATCCAACTTGCACTACCCAATCTTGTAGGTGAGGACTGTTTTGAAGCAACATTAACTGGTATTTTATGTGTATTTGTTTTCAGAGGAACTATGATCAAGCTGATGAAGACACGAGGCATGGTATGTTGGTGCATTGTCTAGAATTTTCAGATTTGGAGAACGTTCTGGCAGTTAAAATATAATTTTTATTAAAAATGTAGAAAGCTGAAATTAACTACTTTTTCCACAAACTGAAGTGGTGAGAGCTGTATGCAGTGATTGGAACATATTATTATCATGAGCATAAATTATGAAATTATTTCTCCAGTAATGCCTCGGAATTTGTTGCATTTGATTCCATGACTCCTTTATACTGGTATAATTTATTCATTTTTGTAGCTCTGGGAAATTAAATTCATTAGCAGGGTTTCACCAAAATAGTGACACTGTAACCTAACTATAGAAACTTATTCCTTGTGGCATAAGGTATGAGGTGCCAAATGTTAACTGCAATGTTTAAGTGTGATCTCATCGCAGTTGTAAGAAGTTACCAACACAGCAGTGGGATGGAACACGTGATCAATCTGAAGGAGGTCTTTCCTTCAGGATTAAAATGGTTTAGTTCATCCCTGTGGCATCCACCTACCTATTAGTCTGTCTCTGCAGTGTATCTAGGGAGTTGCTGTCTGCTTCCGCTCATATTTAACTTTCCCATTGTTAATGTTCTGCAGATTGAAGGATTTCCATGTTAGTAAAATCTCAAATAGTAAAATTTGTCAGTTGATGCAAGATTTGTCAAAAAAATCACCTTGTATTTTTTAGCCAGTAATCTCACCAATTTGTTTGCACTCATTTTTGGCAAAGTATACTTCAAAATGACAACTTGAATCTCGCATAGCAAAGATCGATACTCTTTTGTAGCACACTTGTAAATATTCTTATAAATATACAGCAAATTCAGATCAGTAGAACGCAGGAATCTGGTTGAACCTTTACTTTTGATTGTATTTGCTGTGATAGCTATGTGCCATCATGTGGAGGTAGTTATGTAGAATGGATTGTAATTTCAATTGAAACAGTGCATTTGGTGGATGAATTGTGGTTTTCGTGGTAAAGGGTGTAAGTTATGGTTTTGTAACACTCATTGCCATTTTCAGGGTTTTTCAGTTGTATATTGTCACAGCCTGCACTTTAAAGCAGTTTTGGATTTTATTTAAACCTACAATATTATGAGCAGAAGGCATCTTCTCTTTAACACTTTTCTGTTATTTATTTGTTAATTGTCTATTACATTCACCTGTCCCTGCTCCGAGTATGCCACAGGCACCCTACCTCTGCTTTCATGAATGTAAAACTACCTCTTTGGGGTGGGGAGCCTGGCATTTTGGGCTTTGCAACCAAACCCTCTCTGGCTGCAGAATCTGGGCCCTGTGGATGTCTGTTTTCAACCCTTTCCTGTGTTTTGAGACACCAGCACTAGGTTTGTGATACCAAGACTGGTCATGAGGGCTGGTGCACAAAACATCACAAACACTGTTAAAATCGGCTTTGTTCTAAATTTTGAACCGAGTATGGGTCTTGTGACCCACCTCACATGGGGTTGGGAGCCAGGGAATCCTTCATCTTATAGGAATGTTTTATTTCATGCTGTGTGGACCAAGCAATTTGTCCTGTATTGGTGTTCATAGCATAAATCTTCCTGTTCTTGCCAGGCAATCAGAGCTTTTTTTTTCTTTTTCATTTTTTATTAAGTTTATCAAACAGAGAACGCCCATCTCACAAAAAGGGCAAAAGCAATGCTTTGCATAGGTCCATGCTATAACCAAATACCAGATATATAGATCAGCACATCCAGTAGTAATTGCATGGGGTGTTCGACCCCATGACCCAATTGTACAAGTCCAATAGCTGCACCATGAGTAGGAGTGTTGATATATTGGCCAACACAAGGCCAGTAACAAATTCCCCCAAAAATATTCGTAGGGCTGTGGAACATATCCACAACAAACAAAGAGATAAAGAAAAGGTACGGATAAAAAAGAGATGCAAGAGAGCAGTGTAACCATCCATTTCAACAAAACGGCCATGGTACATGAAAAATAGAAACAGGAATCAGAACTTCTATACATGTAGCAATATGCAGCTCCCATCTACAGCCTCACAGGTTAGACTCCAAAAAGGAGCGCAGCGGCGCCCATATATCCCTAGGCCGGGATCCCTTAGGCATCAACTCCCAATAGATCATTGGTTGTTCTTGGCAAAAAGAGCTATCTCGCAGCCATTCAGATCGTCGAGGGGGCCGGCCGCGTTCCCAGCACATCGCAGCCTTGCGCTTAGCCAGCAGCAGCAGCAGGCCCACCGGTCTCCTATGAGCCGACAGTATCGCCTCAACATATCCAAGAAGCGCAAGTTTAGGGGTAAAGGGCAGAACCAGACCAGTCATCTCCCCAATCATACACAATCCAAAAAGGGAGCACCTGGTCTTACATTCCAGCTCGAATAGCTGTAACGTTGTTGAAGGTTTTTCACCATAAGTTGGTGCGGTGAATGCCAGATCTCCAGACACGTGTTTCTGGCTTTCGGCCGCCATCAGCGGAGAGCAAAGTGTGGCAGACGGGGTTGCTGGAAATGCTGCCTAAACGTAGTCTCAGGTTTTTGTACCACTCAGTAGGCGCACAGGTGCTTCACCAGAGCTCGTCAGCTCAAAAGCTCACGGCTGCCGTTAAATACACAATCCAAAAAGGGAGCACCCTGTCTTACATTTCAGCTCGAATAGCCCCAAAGCATTATGATAGATGCAGTCATTAGAATGAATTTGAATAATATTTCAAAAAGTCTTTCACCATAAATGGGTGCAGCAAGTGCTGTAACGTTGTAGAATGTTTTTCACCATAAGTTGCAATACCTCAATACAGTAAGTGCACACGTCCGCACAGCACCACGCTAGATGTAGAAAATCAGCATCCGGGCCATGACACCTTTGGCAACACGAATCCGCGCGCAGGCCCATACCATGCAAACCAAGTGGAGAGTAGTACAAGCAATGCAAAAATTTGAAATGGATAAGACGCAGTCTATAATTAGGGGATAGCACCCTGATATGAGTGCAGCATTTCCTCAGATATGGCCTCACCAGTATCAACTTCCCATTGCGTCTTTGCAGTAATTTCAGTTCCCTTCTGCTCACAGTTATATAACTTAGTAATGATCTTGCGCGGAGACTGCACACGATACATCACCTCCAGAGCCTGACACATCAACGGGGACTCGGGGAGGCCATAGAAACTCGCACGGAGCATCGCGCAGATGCGCAACACATACAGCTGATGCAGCGCAGTGTCTCACCCATCCTTCAGTGCCATCTCCGGCGCGGCAAACCGCCCCTCCACCAACCAGTCTCCCAATGCAGTTAAGTTCGATTCATGGAGAAATTAGCGCAACCTCACATCCCAAAACATTCGCTCATCTGCGACATCAAGTACCAGCATCGACGGAGCGTAGGGCTCTTGCGCACACCAGCTCGGCACAATAAAGCGGTCAAGCTCTAGCAGTACAAGCCTCAGTATCCACTTCATGCGGCCTGGGGTCCCGACCACTTGCGATAGTCCGTCCGGCCAAACCGCATCACTTTCTAGTGCAAGATGCGGTAAATATCGAACAGGGCGTATCGAATAATATGCAAATTGAGCCTGCGCACAGTAATAGTAGAGCTCCAGATCCGGAGCAGCAAGGCCGCCCAATTCAAATGGTAGCATCAACTTCTCCCAGGAAATTCTGTGCTGCCCGCCCACCCAAGCTAACCATATCAGCGCAGAGCTAAGTCTCTGCAGAAAGCTTGCAATAAGGATAAGAGGTAGATTCACAAACAGGTATAGGAATTTAGGCAGCACCACCATTTTAGTGATAGCAATACATCCAGTGAGTGAGAGCGGCAGCAAGTGCCACACCTCCACCCTGTCTTCCAGCCACGCAATTGCCTTACCATAATTTTCACACCAGAGAGTCTCCACTTCTCCACTCAGCCAAACACCCAAGTAGTGCACTGGGCCATCAGCCCATCCAATCGGATACCGGGAGGGAAAGCGAGTCGTTCCCACAGAGAGGGGTAGCACCACAGATTTGGACCAGTTAATCATGATGCAGGAGAAAGCGCTGAACCGCACTATCTCATCCAACAGTACATGAAGATGATTCCGCTGTTCGCGAACATACAGCGCAATATCATCTGCGTACATCAATATTAATATAGGGCGTTGGCGGAACGCCAGTACTCTGTTATGATGTTATCTCAAGCACGCCACCAGCGGCTCCATTGCAATTGCGAAAAGCAGCGGAGATATAGGGCACCCCAGGCGAGTCCCCCGAGCTACCCAAATGGAGTCCGAGATATTAACATTTATCCGCAGTCTAGCAGTGGGATCGGAGTACAACAGGCCAATCAAATCGCATGCTCCTTCCCACTCTGGCAAGCAGCGTGAACAAGTACTTCCACGCCAGTGGATCTAAAGACTTGGTAGTGTCCAAAAACCCCGCTGCCGCATCTTCCTCAGCTTCAATTGTACTCGCGACAGCGAAGTACATACGGAAATAATATGACGTAGACCGGCCAGGTACAAAACCAGACTGGTCCGGTAACACCAGCTTTGAAAGCAGAGGTTGCAATCGCGCCGCTATCATCTTAGTTAAGATTTTGTTAGCTATATCAATCATGGAGAGCGGACCGTACGAGTCGCAGCTGCACGGATCCTTGCCTGGCTTTAGAACCGTGACAATCAAGGCCTCACAAAGAGAAGCGGGAAGAACCCTAGTCTCCATAGACTCCACGTAGACCTCCAAAAGGTGAGGTGCAAGGATATCTGCGTATTCCTTATAAAAGTATTGAGTCAAACCATCCAGGCCAGGCAACTATTCCCTGGCAGACTGCGAATCGCCAATTTGACCTCCTCTTCTGAGAAGGGGACATCAAGATGGGACCTATGAGCATCATCAAACCAGAGTAGGCTAATCTCAGAGAAGTAGTCCTGTGCTGCTTTAACGTCCAGTCCCCTTCCCCGGGCCAATTGTGGCCCGGAGTACCCCATCCCCCAGTACCTTTTTAAATGGGGAAGGGGCACACAGTCCCCCTCCCAGGTCCGGTGTCGACCCTGTTGACCCCATCCTTTGGGGCCTGGCCAATACTAATGGGGAGGGGGATCACGCGCCCTCCCTCCCTGAGCCAATTGCAGGCCTGGGGACCCCATTCCTTAGGGCCCAGCCAACAAAGGATGCATGTCCTTGTGCCCACCCACCATATCTTTGTTTGGACTGCGGGGGAGCCCAAGGCCCTCAAAGCCTCAGCTGGCTCCCTGCTTCCACCAGGAGTCATCATTGCTCCCCTCACTGGGAGCAGCTAAAAATGCTGCTCCCTGTGGGCGGGAGCAAAATTCACATCTGTTTCCCTGTGCACATCACTGTGGACAGGGGAACAGATCTGAAGTGTACGCTCAGCTGGCGGGAGCCTTTTTTAAAGCTTCTGCCAGCTGTGAGTGGACTTCGTGTTTGCCCTTGCTTGGCCAGAGCTTTCAAATTGCTCCAGCCAAGTTTCCCTGGTTTCCCTGCACAACTGCGGGCAAGGAAACTGCTGTGTCCCAGGGGTGGGCGCCCTGGGACATAGCTGGCTCAGGAGGATGGGGTCCCTAAGTCCATTAATAGCTCTGGAAGGTGGGTTACACGGCCCTCTCCCTTTTCTAACTACAGCGGGGCCCTGGAAGATGGGCTCCCCAGTGCCAAAATCAGCCCCTAGAGGGGGGAATTCTGGTCCCCCACCTCCTCTTTTCAAATACGCCAGAGGATGGGATCCGTGGAATCAAAATCTGTCCAAGTGGAGGTCCGCCCCCTACTTATATTGAGCCGGTCCCCAGGGGATGGGGTCAAAAGGGCTGAAATCTGTCTGGGAATAGGGGCTACATGCAACACAGTTGTTCAAATATGCATGTCCTGGTTGAAGTGGTGGCAGCCAACCAAATGTCTGTATGAGATTTGTTGGATCCGCTGACTTTCTCAGTCTATAGATATACACAATTGTTTTTAATTACTTAGAAACTACTGAACAAATGTACACCACATTTCGAAACAAGATCTTTCTGGTTGAGTTTTCTGCCAAATTTGGTGTAATTCCGTTCAGCAGTTCGGTCTGTAGTCTTGTCTAAAATCGCAATGGGAAATTGCATGGGGAAGACGTGTTTTGTGACCCCTTTTTCTTGGCCCCCGCTAGGCGAATCACCCTAAAACCTTCCAAACAGCACCTAAGTGAGTGGGAAACTAGTTATTGACATTTTGTGAAGAAAGTAGGTGGTTAAAGTTAGGATCTAGTGTCCATAGGAAAAGACTCTTTTGTTTTGCCTATCATTTTTGCGCTGTTTGATTAATCCTCACAAAATGTTCAAAGCTAGTTTGCCACTCATTTTAGCTGCTTTCGTGAAAGTTTTGGTATGACTTGTCAAGCGGGGGTCCAAGAAGAAGAGGGGATTCCAAAACATGTTTTCCCTAAGCAATTTCCCATAGGGATTTTAGACATGACTACATGCCAAACCGCTGAACGTAATTACACCACATTTGTCAGAAAGCTAGCTGTTGGTTCTGAAAGAGTAATTTTAGTAATTTGGTGTAAATCCCTTCAGTAGTTTTGGAGTTACCAAAGAAACAAATAATTGTATATCTAGGGATGCAGATCCTTGGCAGATGTTCTTGTGGTGGATCTGCAGATCACAGGGAAAAGAAAGGCTCTGATTGCTGCAACCTGACAGTTGGGGCTGCAGGTTTCTTTCTCGCTTGGACGGGGGAGAGGAGACAAAAGGGGAAAAACACATAAGGGGTCAGGATACAGGTATAATGACACCGTAGTACACATGGAGGTGGGGTCATGGGCAAAAAATTGCCCATTTTTTTTCGACCTGAACTGCAAATCTGCGGATCCACCGGGGGCTCATTGCAACCCTCAACATAAATCTACAATGGATCTAAAGTGGACTTTAAAAAATAAAATGAAAATCTATTCGGAAACAAAACCCCCACTGCGCGCATCGTGGGGTTAGATGCATGCAGAGGATTTGGCTGCAGGCCCTTCGGCTAAAGGCTGTGGACAGTAGCGGTTGTATTAACATGCTGTAATTTTATATTACTCTATGTTTAAAAATAAAAAATAAATTCACTAGGAAAACTAACTGATACAGGGACGTTATAGTTAGGTTAACGTTTTACCCATACAAAACCATAGAAGTGGCTATCTAGCTGTCTATCTATCTGTCCCGTCCTTTAAAAAACATTTTTGTTTGGCTTCAATTGACGAAACTCTCTAGAAAAAGCCTCATCCACCTCAGCTTTTTCCTGGAAAGTTTCAGAATGATCCAGTAAGGGGGCGCCTAGTAAAACGGGGATCCCCAAACTGAACAAATGCGCTGAACGGATTTACACCAAATATGGCAGAAAGTTAGGTCTTGGTCCAGAACTCATGCTTTTTGTCATTTGGTGTAAACCTGTTCAGTAGTTTTTGAGCAATTAATGCTCAAAATCGTTGTATATTTCACAGACCTGACCAATTTCAAGCTGAGATCCGATTGGCTCATTCCCAAGTCGTAGAAAAAAAGATTTTAAAAAATGTTTAAGCGGGCAGAATTGGAATACCTTGACCCTCTATGCCTAGTAGGCTAAAAAGTATCCCTCCCCCTCCCCCATACACACAAAAAAAAATAATAATAGTAGTTCTGGAAATCAGATGCCTCCCATTCTTAAAAGAAAAATTGCTAACCAGGTTGGGCCAGAGGTCAGAGGTGGGGTGTGTATTGTTAAAAAAAAAAAAAAACATTTCTAGGTAATAGGGGGCCAAATTCCTTGGGGCATAATTAGAGGAACCACGCTGAACACCGCAGGAGCATGAAAAAACTGCTATCCCTGACATGCGGAATCAATGCCGGCTTCTGAAGGACCCAGGATGGCAGCATATTCCCACACTGTTGGGCCGGGAACTTCAGTGTCCCGGGAATGGGCTCCCCTTAAATAATGTGCATTTTCTCATCCTGGAGGATGAGGTTCCAGCTCCTGGTATTGGCATGGGGAGCAGGGTGCTAATATGGCTCCGGGTGATGGGCTCCTCGGGGCCTAGTGAGACTTAGGGAGGGGTGCCTTGCGTTCCTTCCCTAAATATGTTTTTTCCGCTGTTCCCGAGATGTATCCTTTTAAAAACTTTCCAGGAAGTTGCTGAGATGGATAAGAGTTTTTTGTGGGAAGTTTAATGAAGATTTGTCAAATGGCGCCAAAGTTTTTATAAACAAATCTTTTTTCTGTGGAAATGCCGACCGTGCTATAAGCATCCAGTGGCACCCACAACTGGGATGGATATATATATATATATATATATAATATATTTTATAGATATTATATTTCACCTGAAAAATCTCAGTTAAAGTGCAGTTATGGTTATAAATTAAAAAAGAAAATTCACTACCTATGGTAGGAGCACAATAAATAACTTGCACGAAAAGTATGTAAACAATAACCTGCACACCAAATGCAATGCGCCTGACTTCAGTCTTAATGAAACTGATGCAATTACAAATGTAGTAAGTCACTTTACTGATGAGATCACGTATCACATACTTACCACTTTGACATAGACAACTATGGATGTATCATTAATTGATTTCATTATGGATTATTTTTTTAATTATATTTTGCTTTTAGATGTAGTTATTTGGAATACATTTTGTGAGGCCATTACAATTGTGTTTGGTGCGAGAGTTATGGTTTGCATGGCTGTTCCCTCCACCTCCTGCGGGTGGCCACATCGAGTGCACTGAATATTTTATTTTTCTATTTTGTTTTAAGCAAGAGCTGCAAATTCTATGTGGGATTTTGGAATCCTAAGGCCATGGGAGGATGGCAGGACCCTGGAAAGATCCAGGGTTAGTGAATCCAGCATAAGAGTAGCAGTTCCAGAATACAATTTGTGAATCCCACTTTAAAAAAAAAAAAAAAAGATAATTATTTGATATCCTCGTTAGTCCTAGGGGTGTCATGGCTGTGTGTTTTACGTTTCCCATTTATGCTGTTTTCCTTTTTACTTTCACAAAAACAGTGCTTGTTTCAATATGCTTGGTGTAATCACAGCATGGTAGATTTGCAAATCCACAGCCATATTAGCAAATCTGAAACGGACAATGGAAGAAAAAGCTCCCTAGTCCAATGGTGTTCCTTTAGTAATTTAACTGGATATGTGAATTCTGTGGTGGATCTGTTAAGGAACAGACTAGATAGCTATAAAAGTGAAATGTCACTTTCGGGACATCTTGCAACAATCCACCACACCAGCTTGACTAATGTGTACAAAACCTGCCAATTAGAACCCAAAGTGAATGTACTTTTTTTCAGAACGTTTTGTGCATAATCATCGAACCGCCCTAAAGTTACTAAGGAAACAAAAATTGCCTTTTCAATGGAGAGTCTTACTTAACCAGAACAACAATATTTATTTTAAAAAATAAAAATTAAAAAAAAGTGCTGTATGTTAGCTGAAAACATTTGTTA
Source organism: Pleurodeles waltl (assembly GCF_031143425.1). Classification (NCBI taxonomy): domain Eukaryota; kingdom Metazoa; phylum Chordata; class Amphibia; order Caudata; family Salamandridae; genus Pleurodeles; species Pleurodeles waltl. The sequence continues at coordinate 1,045,858,144 of NC_090446.1, read as the reverse complement.
AAGTTGTGATTCTCTGCTCAAATGAGAACATAAAATATAATATATATTAAAAAAAAATATGGTGTGCTAGGGTACCATAATTCTTCCATGCATTTCCCTGGACCTCAAACTGGATGCCACACTTGCTGTCGCTATCGCAAATGTCAGCCATGATCACAGATTACACCATCACAAATGCTGACTGAAGTATAAACAAAAATAATTTACAGTTTAAAATAATGATTATATTTCATTGCCATAGCTAAGTAAAGTAACCAGATGCTGAGTATTATTATATTTCATTGCTAAAGCTAAGTAATGTAACCAGATGCTGTGTATGTTTATTATGTAAAGTGGTGGTGATTTTCTTTTTACAATTACAGTTCTGGGAGAGGGCCTGGCGAAGGGAGAGTGCTCTTTTCATGCGGTGCTCTACTCCTTGCACCTGGACGGGAAACTGCAGATGGTATCCAGTGCGCTTACAACATCATTGGTGGGAGAATCTTTGGTGAGATCTTTTGTCCTTATACCAACCTTTGTCAGTTTTATAAACGCTAAATACTGCACATCTTATATGATATTTCTCCAGGCGTTCCAGTTTGACATGCCCAGTCAAATGTGCATCCTTTAAATGGCGACCACGCACTCTGTTGTTCGCATGTGATGTCAACAACTGTATACCAGGGTTAATTTGGGTCTGGTGAGTGAGCCAGATATGTTCAGTTTCTTTTTTGGTGGGGTGGGTTGGGGAAGCAGCCTCTGGCTAGGTAAACTGAAGCTCCTAAAATATATCTCTGCATCGGAGGCATTCATCGGTTAAGTGGTCACACTTTTTGTGCCAGGTCTCCAATATGGGGTACTTTATAGATTTCAGAATATTGGAATATATCTCCGCACATATGCTAGAACCCGAAACACAGTTTTTCAGAAAATAATTTGTTTTCTAGGTAATCAAACTGATAGAACACATTCCGATCAGAGAAGGCAACATTTAGAGTCGTTTTCTTTCTTTCTTTTTTTTTTTTGTTTTTTTGTTTTTACCAGTAAGTCAAATTTCAAACTGAACTGTGTATCTGCCTTAACACAAATCTTAGAAACAGAATCTTTAACACAAATGAAAGATGTAAATGGGGCCCTAATGTAAAAACACTACATCTTGGTGCAAATTGCTTAGGACCCTTGGTAGACCTTATATCCCCATCGTTGCCTAGTAGGGTGTTGTGCACTTTGTTGTTTGTGCTTTGTTTGGAAGATCTTGCACACAGTTCTCCTTTATCTAAAGCCCTTCTTTCTGATGGATACAACTACCTGTGGATTCCTCACCTAATGAATACTCCCATGGCGCCAGCATTCGACGGAAATCTTCTTCCTAGTCTCTGCACGTCGACGAGGATGTCACTCTAGCCTACGCGACGCCGTCTGACGTCATACAGACAATAAGAGGTCCTCGACGACGTGCCGACGTCAGTTCCCTTTTTTCCGTGCATTCGAAATGGTTATCTTCGAGGTAGCTACTGTTACTTTAGTGGTTACAGTGTGATTTCTGCTGCGTAGTTCTTCTCTGCGGTAACAATGTCTCAGAGAAAGTCGGGTTTCAAGCCCTGTCGAGAGTGTGGGGGCAAGATGTCCGTTACAGATCCTCACTCCGACTGTCTCTGGTGCTTGAGCTCCGATCACGACGTTGTGACTTGCGATTTATGTCAGCACATGAATCCGAAGGCCCTCAAGGAACGTGAGGCTAAATTATTCCTGGCGAAGTCGAAGAGAAAGGAAAAACATCACAAGAAGTCTTATCCAGTATTGGATCTTTCATAAATTCACATGCTTGAATCATCCCCGTCGTCGAAGTGGGAGTCCCACGGTACATAAAATAGCAATAAATAATAAATATTTTTTTTTGCCATAGGCTATAATGGAGTCAGAGCTTGCTCATATAGCCTATCCATGTCCTTTTGTGAAAGGACCCAAACCTGCCTGCTGTCCAATCAGGCACCAGCACCCTCTAGAACCTTCTCCAGAGAAGCTCCCTTCCTCAGATTTTCTACCGCACGTCGTGTGAAGGGAGTCTCCCTGAGCTCTGCTCAGTTTTTTCTTCTACTTCAGAGATTTTCTCTCAAGAAAACTTCAAATATGTCAGATTCTTCTAGAAAAGGCCTTTTCCGCCCTTGCAAGACCTGTGGGAAGAAAAGGCTCCATGTGGATGGCCCACATAAGGAATGCTTGTACTGTCTCTACCCACAACATCAGGTTAAGGACTGCAAGATATGTCTCACCTTCTCCACAAAGACCCTCAGAGACCGGGAGGGCAGACTCCTGACGTGGTTACAGGCCAAATCCTGTACTTCAGGTGAGGAGAGTGGGTCAGAGAGGCCATATAAAAGGTCCAGATCTGAGGACCTAGGCCACACTGAAAAATCCAGAAAGAGGCAGAAATCTCATCATGGGAAGGCCTTACAAACTTCGGTTTGCTCTGAGCCTTCTTCTCCTCTTCAAAAGAAGGAGTCTTACCATCTATCTCCTTCTTCAGAGCCTTCTACTTCTGCAAAGATGACTCTGAAAATTAGAACATCGACGACGACACCGTCGACGACAGTGACGACGACGACGACGGTATCTACATCTACCGTCTCTACTTCATCGTCGACGAGACCATCGTCAGCGTCGACGACCTTAACATCGACGGTAAGGGGTTCGATCCCTTCTATCCAGATTCCATCGGCACCGTCGACGACTGCCCCGTCGACTATAGCTTCATTCTCATCTGCGCTATCGCCATCGACTGGGTCAAAGAAACTACCGTCGACGACACTACCGTCGACACTACTGTCGACGAGACCATCGTCGGCAACACCATCGTCGGCGACTCCACTGTCGACGAGACCACCGTCGACGGAAAAATCTGCACCATCAACGGCTGCATCAACTTTAACGCCATCGACAGCAGTGATGGCTAGTGGACACGTTGAGGCCATTCCTACCTCTTCCAGGTCTCCAGCTCTCCGAGCTATGGTCAGCATCAGGAATCTGCCTGCACAGGACGTATATCCTATCGACACAGTCCCAAACAAGGTGACGGCTTTACTACCCAGTCATCTTCTCGACTGGGAGGAATCGGACGAAGGTCCTTTTGGAGATGCGCATAGCCCTTCGCAGCTCCATGTCAAGTATCAAGATGACGATGAAGAGAATGAGTACGAACAGTATCAGCCATACTACTCTCATCAGGACCAATATTATGAAACACGGGAGCCCCAACACAGAGACACCGTAGAAATGCCTTCCTCCTTAATTCAGGATTTACAATCCATGCTTCAGGATTATAGGAGAAGGTTTCCAGCGGAAGGCCAACCACAGGTACCGGCCTCTACGGTGACGCCAGGAAATGCTCCTCCTCCTCCAGCTACTCCAAGATCAACATCTCACTCAGTGTTAGCTGCACCCCCCAGAGATGAAGGGTCCACTTCAGGGGAGGAAGAACAAGAAGAAGGAGAAATTTCTACTCCACAACATCCTACAGAGGAATGGGATGATTACTTGGCTCCCACTCCTTCTCCACCACCTCCTCGCCCCTCTGATTCTCCACCCGAGGACATAGGTGGTTTCCATAATCTTATGGACAGAGCCGCAGTACGTTTTCATCTACCAACATCTGTCTCCCAGTCGGAATGCTTCCTACATGACTTCAAAGAACAATCACGGAAGTCGGTACGGTCCATTCCGATTATTGATTACATTTGGAGCGAGGGCACAAAGATTATGCGGAATCCGGCTACTGTTCCTCCAGTTCCACAAAAACTGGATAAAAAATATAAGGCGACCCAAGATTCTCCGGCATGCCTTACTGGCCATCCAAAGCCTGATTCGGTCATCTCACAGGCTGCTCAAAGGCGCTCCAAAAATCCATCAACGCCTATATCCACCCCTCCAGACAAGGAAGGTCGCAGACTAGATAATATTGGCAAGAGATTCTCCTCAATGTCTGCAATCACTGTCAGGGCAGCGAATTCATTAGCAATTTTGGGCCGATATGATCGTCAAATGTGGTCCGACATGCAACCTTTCCTGGACCTCATCCCAGAAAATAAACAGGAAGAGGCACGTAAAATCTTACAGGAAGGTGAGCGGGCATCGGAAGAGATTATTGACTGCGCACTGGACATAGCCTCTACGGGTTTCCGCCAACTAGCGGGCTCCGCTGTCTTACGACGACAAGGGTGGCTCAAGGCCACATCCTTCAGACCAGAAGTGCAGTCCCGAATTTTAGACATGCCTTACGATGGGGAATCTTTGTTTGGCAAACATGTGGATGACGCACTGCAAACCATTAAGACGGACACAGACACGGCCAAGTCCCTGGGTACCCTGCAGTACAGAAAGCAGCCCTTTCGAGGGGCTAGAGGGAGAGGTTTCACCTCATTTCGAGGTTCCTTTCATAGACAGTACCAGCAATCGCAGTACAGGCCTTCCTACAATCAGCAGTACAGACAATCATCGACTGCCTCCTATACCAGACAGGGAGGTAAACGCAGACAAGGGTCACAATCCAGAGATCAGCCCAGAAAACAATGATCTTTCACAGGCACCGGCTATGCTCCCTCAATGCCCACAACATCAACGAATAGGAGCAAACATTTCCAACTTCATCCAAGATTGGAAGAAGATAACATCGGACAAGTGGGTGCTAGATATAGTGACAAGAGGTCATACCCTGGAGTTCACAGAAAAGCCACCGCTTCACCCACCAACAGCAGGCAGCTCTCTCCATCTTCGTCTGCTTCAAGTGGAAATTACCAGCCTTCTAGAAAAAGGGGCTATAGAGGCAGTTCCCCTGCAGCAACGAGGTCTGGGATTCTACTCCCGTTTTTTCCTTATAAGAAAGAAGTCGGGAGAGTGGCGTCCTATTTTAGACCTCAGGAAGCTCAACAAGTTCCTTCGGAAACAATCCTTCAGGATGATCACACGGTCAGATATCTTGCACCTCTTAAACCCTGGAGATTTTATGACAACCTTAGATCTTCAGGACGCCTACTTCCACGTTCCAATACACCAAAAACATCGCAAATATCTCCGTTTCACAGTAGCCGGTGCCCATTATCAATTCAGAGTCCTGCCATTTGGCCTCAGATCAGCTCCGAGAATCTTCACGAAATGCCTTGCCCCAGTCGCAGGCTCCCTCAGAAGCAAGGGTTTCCAAGTGTTCCCTTACCTGGACGACTGGCTAATAAAAGCTCCGTCATCCCTACTAGCCTCAAAAGCCACAGATGCCTGCCTAAAACTATTCAACAGTTTGGGTCTAACGGTGAACCTACAAAAGTCAGTCGTGCTCCCCGCATGCAGGAGAGTTTTCCTGGGAGCAGAATTGGACACTATCCAAAACAAGGCATATCTTACCCTAGCAAGGCAGCAGAAGCTAACTCAATTAGCGGTCACAATCTCCACAAGAAAGTTCGTTTCAGTACGACTATTCAAATCGCTTCTGGGCATGATTTCCTCAGCCATAGTCCTAGTACCGCTGGCAAGACTCAAGATGAGACCTCTACAAGAAGAACTACAACTCCAATGGACCCAGTCACAAGGATCCTTCGACGATTTAATAACCATCACACCAAGGATTCGGCAGGCGTTGGAATGGTGGTCCCACATCAACCACCTCTCCCACGATCTAACCTTTCTGGCACCAGTAGCAGATTTCGTTATCACCACGGACGCCTCCCTGGAAGGATGGGGAGGCCACTTACAGGACATGCGCATTCAAGGCAAATGGTCCAAGCTCCAAAAAGAGATGCACATAAATCTTTTAGAACTGAAAGCGATTCACCTTACGCTCAAAGCTTTTCTGCCACGCATCGCAGGATCATCCGTGTTAGTCAGAACAGACAACACAACAAGCATGTTCTACATCAACAAGCAGGGAGGAACAAGATCTCTCTCCTTCAAGGGAAGCTCAATCTCTCTGGAACTGGCTCACACAGAACAACGTCCGCCTCAGGGCAGAGCACCTGGCGGGGGTCAACAATGCTCTAGCGGATTCTCTCAGCAGGACAGACGACAACTGTCACGAGTGGGAACTCAACCAGACCATACTCGAGAGCATTTTTCAACAATGGGGTCGGCCGATCCTAGACCTGTTCGCCACCAACCTGAACGCCAAATGCCAGTTTTACGCCAGTCGATACCCACTCCCGGGGTCGTGGGGAAATGCTCTTTTGATAAGATGGTCCGGGATCTTTGCATACGCTTTTCCCCCCATTCCATTAATTCCCAGACTCCTCAGGAAAATGAAGACCGAAGGCTGCAAGATCATTCTCATAGCCCCCAAGTGGCCGAGACAGTACTGGTATACGGAGCTTCTCCTCCAGTCAATAGCCAATCAAGTCCGTCTCCCTTGCAACCACAATCTTCTCTCGAAGAATCAGGGCCTCATCTTACACCCCGACCCAACTTCACTGCACTTGCATGCTTGGCTCCTGAGTTCAGAGAGTTCCAAGATATGAACATCAACCAAGAATGTAGGCTCATATTATCTAAAGCGCGAGCGGAGAGCACGAATAAGACATACAAATTAAAATGGTAGAGGTTCTGTGTTTGGTGTTCTCAGAACAATTTTCACCCTTTTCAAATCAATCCTGAGCAAATTCTTCCTTATCTGCTCTCTTTCCAAGGCTGGTCTTTCATATGCATCAGTCAAGATTCACCTCGCAGCTATAGCCTCTTACAGACGATCGCCTGGCATGCCATCTATTGGTTCAACCAGAGTCATCATACAGTTTATGAAAGGACTGTTCCGCACCTTTCCTCCAGTTCGCTTACCTCCGCCAGAGTGGCACCTTAATATTGTTCTCTCCCAGCTCATGAAAGCCCCTTTTGAACCCATCCATAGAGCTGAACTCAAGTACTTAACCTGGAAAGTATCAACCTTGCTCGCTCTCACTTCTACCAGAAGAGTCCGTGATATACAAGCGTTCACTACTAAAGAGCCCTTTCTAGTTTTTTCTGAGGATTTTGTTATGCTCCGAACCAATCCTAGATATATTCCCAAAGTTCCATCTTCATTCCATCTCAATGAACCAGTTATTCTACGAACCTTTTTTCCAAACCCTACTACGATAGCAGAGAGAACTCTCCATTCTTTGGACATTAAGCAATGCCTAAAATTTTACTTGCAAAGTACCAAGAACATCAGAAAATCAGACCAACTTCTAGTATCTTATTCTCTAAGACGTCAAGGAACAGGAGTAACCAAGGCCACTGTAGCCCGATGGATTTCTTCCACAATCCAATTTTGTCACACCAAGGCAGGAAAACCCTTGACTAGGCGCCCGAGAGCCCACTCTACAAGAGCAGTCTCCACATCGGCTGCTTTGTTTCAAGGTATTGCCCTTGAAAAAATTTGCCAGGCTGCGACATGGAAAACCACACACTCCTTTACGCAGCACTATTGTTTGGAGTCATCACAAAGAACAGACTCTCTAGTAGGACAAGCTGTGCTACGCCATCTCTTTCATTAAGGTGAGACCTTTCCTTAGTCATAGTCATATGGTTTAAGATGCAGATAACCATGTTTCTATTGTGTTTCCTGGTGAATTATCTAAAGTGTACGTATGTATGTACTTATTAATGTGTATGCAGATAGATGAATTTTATCTATATTTATATATCTATATATACACGTACTTACAGTATCTGTATTCCTTCGTAACTCACGCTCAGAAATGATGAGTTTTCTATAAAGGTATTATTATTATTATTATTATTATTATTATGATTATTAACTTTAATTGAGATAGAGGGTCCTCATGCTCGCACCCTCCACCCACGCTGGATACAATGTTTATCAACCATACTGCTGTCTATTCAGATTCAAGCATGTGAATTTATGAAAGATCCAATACTGGATAAGAAAACAAGTTACTTACCTGTAACTACAGTTATCCAGTATTGGTATCTTTCATAAATTCACATGCGACCCACCCGCCTCCCCTTTGATGCTCGCATTCCTCTCAGGTTTTTTTAATTTTTCACTTCCGTGCTGGAAAATCTGAGGAAGGGAGCTTCTCTGGAGAAGGTTCTAGAGGGTGCTGGTGCCTGATTGGACAGCAGGCAGGTTTGGGTCCTTTCACAAAAGGAAATGGATAGGCTATATGAGCAAGCTCTGACTCCATTATAGCCTATGGCAACATTTTTTATTTATTATTTATTGCTATTTTATGTACCGTGGGACTCCCACTTCGACGACGGGGATGATTCAAGCATGTGAATTTATGAAAGATACTAATACTGGATACCTGTAGTTACAGGTAAGTAACTTGTTTTCTTCCTCGCCAAGGTCTCATCGGCGTCATCGAGACTCCCGGCGCCGTAGAGATTCACGGCGTCATTCAAGCAAGGAGACTCGTTCGAGGTCGCCTTCGGCTCGACGTCTGAGGACTTGGGAGGTCAGTCCCACGGTCACGCCGCATCCATCGACGCCGTTGCCCTCTCCGGCGTCACCGACTTCGCCTGGACAAGCGTCTGTGGTTGAGGTGATGCAGCCTCTTGTGATGTCTCCGGCGTCGCGGACGTCGAGGCCGGCGTCGGGGTCGCCTTCGATCCAGGCACCCCAGTATCCGGCTTTTCCAGCCCCTGGAGCCGATAGTACCGCATTTCTGAATGCGATGTATACCATCTTTCAGCAGATGGCTCCAGGAGGTGCTCCGGCTGGTCCTTCGGGGCCTTTGGCCTTTTCATTGGGTGATCCTGCGCCTCTTCGGCCGGCACCCTTTATGCCCTTTCTCCCTTTTGGGAATGTGGGCTCGGCGCCGGTGTCGGCGCCGGTGGCCGCTCCGGTGGCTTCAGAGGGATTGGCTCCGGATGTTTCCATCCCGTCGACGTCGGGATTTCGTCCTGTGACTCCGGTGGGTCATCGGCTCCAAGATCCCTTTGTCCTGTTCCTTCATCGGCGCCGAAGCTGTCTGTGGCGCCGGATGCGGCGTCGGATGCTTCTGGAGATCGGCGCCGATCTTCGACTTCGGCAGAGGCCATGTCGACTCCGCGCATTGAGCAGAGACTACATTCAAGGAGGCGTGCTCTCCGTCTGTTGGAAGAGCAGGAGTACCAGCGAGTCCTGGAGGAAGGAGAGGTTGAGGACTCGGGTGATGGACTGCATGGTCTGGATACGGCCAGTGGGCTGGATACTTCCCCTGAGTGGGACCTTTCATCTCCAGGGGAGTATACGGAGGAGGCTGCTTCCTTTCACGCGGTGGTGAGGAAGGCGGCTAATTTTCTGGGCCTGCCTTTGCCGGTGGCAGAGGCGAAGCAGAATTTATTAACGGAGGTGCTGCATCCGGCCTCTGCTGCAGCGGAGCCTCTCTTGCCGTTTAATGAGGCATTGCTTGATCCGGTGTTGGAGGTGTGGAAGAAGCCTGTATCTTCCTCGGCAGTTCATAGGGCTGTGGCCAGGAGATATCGGACTGCACCATCTGATCCTGGCTTTCTTTCAAGACACCCTACGCCGGAGAGCTTGGTGGTACAAGCCTCCTGTTCTTCAAAATCAGCGCCTGGATCCTTCCCGACGGTGCCAGGAGACAGGGACTCCAAAAAACTGGATGCGCAATCCAAGAAAATATTTTCTTCTTGCAGTTTGGCGTTGAAGGCCACCAACGCAACTTGCATTCTGGGGAGATATGTCCATGCTCTTATGGATGATATTTCATCTTCTTTTACGGAGCTTCCCCAGGGACTCTTGGATTTTGTCTCAGACGCCCAGGCTGCCGCAACCCAGATTATCCAGTCTGGACTGGACACGACCGACTCGGTGGCTAGGGCGATGGGCACGGCTGTGGTGGCAAGGAGACAGGCCTGGCTCCGTAATTCAGGGTTTTCTGCGGATGTACAGTCGACCCTATTAGACCTCCCGTTTGATGGGGACAAACTGTTTGGAGCAAAGGCAGATTCGGCCTTGGAGCGATTTAAAGAGAGCAGGGCCACAGCCAAATCGTTAGGGCTGCAAGCTCCTTCTTCCTCTGCCTCTTCCAGATTTTTCAGGAGGTTTCGTGGATTTGGGCGTGGCTCTTCCTCCTCTTCCTTTCGGGGGAGGTTCCAGCAAGCCGCCTCTTCTCACCCCTATAGATCATTTAGAGGGAGAAGTAGGGCCCGCACCAGAGGAGCCTCTCAACAGCACTCTGCCTCTTCCTCGTCCTCTGGAGGGGTGCAGCAGGGAAAGCAGCCTTAGGCTTCCACCATTTCCCACTCACTCCTCTCCTGTAGGGGGAAGATTACGGCATTTTCTCCACAAGTGGGAGACTATTACAACGGACACTTGGGTTATCAGTATTGTGGAGAAAGGCTACATCCTTCCCTTTCGGGAGTTTACGCCCCCCCTCCCGCCCCGCCCATCTTATTGTTCAGAAGAACACCTCCTGTTGCTAGAACAGGAGGTTCAAGTCCTCCTTTCAAAGGGCGCAGTGGAGTTGGTTCCAGAGCAGGAAAGGAGTCAAGGTTGTTACTCAAGGTACTTCCTGATTCCCAAGAAAGATGGTCGGTTGAGACCGACCCTGGATCTGAGGATCTTGAATTGGTTCCTCAATCAGGAAAAGTTCAAGATGCTGACCCTAGCACAGGTGCTTTTGGCGTTGAACAAAGAAGATTGGATGGTGTCTGTCGACTTGCAGGATGCTTATTTTCATATCCCGATACTCAAGTCGCACAGGAAGTATCTCCGGTTTGTGGTAGGGTCGCAGCGCTATCAGTTTGCGGTCCTCCCGTTTGGTCTTACTTCAGCACCTCGAGTCTTCACTAAGGTGATGTCAGTGGTTGCGGCAGAGCTCAGAAGGAAGGGGATAGCAGTATTCCCTTACTTGGACGACTGGTTGATCAAAGCCAAGTCCCCGGAGCTTGTGTCGTATCATCTGCAGTCAACAACCCAGTTGTTGTTCGACCTGGGCTATTCGGTGAACGTGCCCAAATCTCACCTTGAGCCCTCTCAGCGCCTCCTGTTCATAGGGGCAGTACTGGATACAACATTGAATCGAGCCTTTCCTCCGCCTCAGCGGGTTCAAGATATTCAGGAATTGGTTCCAGTGTTTCGAAATGGAGCGGTAGTTCTAGTCCTCAAGGTCCTTCGTCTGCTCGGTCTGTTTGCCTCCTGCATACTGTTGGTCACGCATGCTCGCTGGCACATGAGGGCTCTTCAGTGGTGCCTCCGAAGGCAGTGGTCTCAACACAAGGGAGATCTAGAAGGTGCGGTCAAGATCTCCAGAGATGCTGCTGTGGACTTGAAGTGGTGGATTGCGAGCAACAGTCTTTCACAAGGAAAGCCGTTCGCGCAGTCGCCACCAGTGGCCACGGTCATAACGGATGCTTCCACTCTAGGGTGGGGAGCTCATCTGTGGGATCTGGAGATCAAAGGCCTTTGGTCTCCAGAGGAGCAGATGTTTCATATCAATCTGTTAGAGTTACGGGCTGTACGTCTGGCTCTCAAGGCCTTCCTCCCTTCCCTTCGTGGTCAGTCGGTACAGGTCCTGACGGACAATACTACCACGATGTGGTACATAAACAAACAGGGAGGAGTAGGGTCGTACCTTCTCTGCAGAGAAGCTCTTCGACTATGGTCCTGGGCAAAGGACCATCAGATTTGCTTGGTAGCAAATCATCTGGCCGGGGTCTTGAATGTACGTGCGGACAGTCTCAGTCGCCAATTCTCGGCCGACCACGAGTGGCGTCTCCATCCAGATCAAGTCCGTTTAATCTTCCAGATGTGGGGGTTTCCTCGGATAGATCTGTTTGCCACTCGGGAGAACGCGCATTGTCCGTTATTCTGCAGCCTCCAGTGTCCGGTGCAGGGAGCATTGGGGGACGCGTTTCTGATAACCTGGTGCGACCAGTTGCTTTACGCGTTTCCCCCCATACCCTTGATTCCTCGAGTGTTGAGGAAGATTCGCCAAGACCGGGCTCAAGTCATCTTAATAGCTCTGGATTGGCCAAGGAGGGTGTGGTACTCCGACCTTCTCCAACTCTCGCTGTGCCCTCCGCTCCGTCTCCCTCTCAGGGCAGACCTCCTCTCGCAGTCGCAGGGGCAGGTTTTACACCCCAACCTCCAGAGTCTACACCTACATGCCTGGAGATTGAACGGGGCAACCTGAGTTCCTTCTCTCTCCCGCCTGATGTAGTGGATGTTATATTAGCGGCCAGGCGACACTCCACTAAATCTATCTACTCTAATAGGTGGTCTAAATTTGTTATATGGTGTGGAGAGAGACAGATTGATCCCTTACATGCTCATCTGTCAGATGTTTTGTCTTTTGCTCTGTCTCTAGCGCAGAAAGGTTGTGCAGTGGCTACCATTAAAGGTTATTTGCCTGCCCTGTCAGCCTTCATTTGTCTTCCAGATCAACCATCGTTATTTAAATCCCCTATTGTTCTCAGATTCTTGAAAGGTCTTCTAAATAAATATCCTCCAAAACCATTAGTGATGCCTCAATGGGATTTGTCCTTGGTCCTCACTTTCCTTATGGGGTCCCCTTTTGAGCCTATGCATTCTTGCCCATTAAGGTATTTGGTTATTAAAACAGTCTTCCTGGTGGCTATAACATCTGCAAGGAGAGTGAGTGAGTTGCAGGCCTTATCGGTAAAACCCCCTTATACAACTTTTTATGGGGATAAGATGGTGTTGAGGACCAAGGCTGCTTTCCTCCCGAAGGTTGTTTCACCCTTCCATTTGGCCCAGACAATTACTTTGTCCACGTTCTATCCTCCGCCTCATCCTTCAAAGGAGGAAGAGAGACTACATCGATTGGACCCAAAGAGTGCGTTGAGCTTCTTCATTGATAGAACGAAGGATTTCAGGCTGGAGGATCAGCTGTTCATCGGATACGTGGGCAAGAGGAGAGGAAAGGCAGTCCACAAGAGAACACTCTCCAGGTGGGTTGTTCTTTGCATTAAAATCTGTTACTCTTTGGCAAAGAAGGATCCTCCTGATGGCATTAGAGCTCATTCCACCAGAGCTAAGTCGGCCACTACGGCCTTGGCCAGAGGTGTTCCTGTGGTCGACATCTGCAAGGCCGCAACTTGGTCGTCCCTTCACACTTTTGCGAAACATTACTGTTTGGACTCTGAGGTCAGAAGGGACGGCCATTTTGCACGGTCAGTGCTGCAGGATTTCTTGGTTTGACCATACAGGCACCCTCCACCGGGAGTGGTACTGCTTTGGGACTCTATTCATTAGGTGAGGAATCCACAGGTAGTTGTATCCATCAGAAGAACGAGTTACTTACCTTCGGTAACGACTTTTCTGGTGGATACATTAGCTACCTGTGGATTCCTCACGGTCCCACCCGCCTCCCCGTTGCCTTTCTGGTCTTACCAAGTAATCCTTGAGTGCGCTCCTCTTGGTATTCAAGGTTGCAATAGATGTTGTATATATGGATACTTGTGTATATTTATATGTATATATATATGTATATATCCTTGTGTATATACATGATTTGCATATATTTGTTGGTTTAAAAAAAAAAAAAAAAAAGTTATATTACATTTACAGCCATTTTATTGCAATTTTGTGTATTTTACAATGTTATGGGATGTTGCCTTGCTCTTTCATTGCATTGGGTTGTTGTTCTCATGCACGTAAAAAATGTTGGTACTGACGTCGGCACGTCGTCGAGGACCTCTTATTGTCTGTATGACGTCAGACGGCGTCGCGTGGGCTAGAGTGACGTCCTCGTCGACGTGCAGAGACTAGGAACAAGATTTCCGTCGAATGCTGGCGCCATGGGAGTATTCATTAGGTGAGGAATCCACAGGTAGCTAATGTATCCACCAGAAAAGTCGTTACCGAACGTAAGTAACTCGTTCTTTTGGTGTGAACACCATTCCTTTGTAGGTGCCAGCTTTCGGGTGCCATCTCAGAATGTTGTCTTTCTTTGAAAACTTTTTTATGAGGTGTAGTTTTACATGATTGTCCTTTAATATCATCCCCCTTTTGCCTTAAGTCACCATGCTTAATATTTTTCACAAATGCTCAATTTGTGGCTCTACGTGTCAAGGAATGATGAAAAGGTCTGTGTGATATGGTTAGTTTTTTTTTTTTTTCCCCGCAATTCATTAAAGGGTATACAGTGTGTCATAGTATGTGTTCTAGGAAGCTGAGGGACAGCAAAGATGTTTGCCTTTGGGCTAAGAAAGTCGAAATTGGGTAGGAGTCATTGCTGGAAGCATCCACTCCTTCATGGAGAGGAGAGGTCCTCTTTCCACCTCTCTTCCTTCACCGACAACACTTGTGCACAAAATGATAGTCACCTGGAAACCCATACCCATTTGACATAGAGGCATATCCATACTTGTGTGTCAAGGGTTTCAGAGTATTCTGGGGCGATGTTCAGACACAATTTGGATTTATGAAGTATTTCGATGTAGTTGGCTCCCAGTCTCCCTCCCAGGAATACTTTCTTTTAGGTGAGAGCAAGGTTGACTTCTTCCCCCAAGTTACTGAAGAGGGTTGTGACTTCATATCAGTCTCCCTGGATTCTGTGGAATTGTTCATTGGTGTTTTGAGGCCTGGGTACAATGATCAGACTGACTCCCCTGCAGCTACTAGCTTTCCTCTGAGATTTCAGCCTGTGCAACCTTCCTTGGAGGTCCCGTCCCACCTTAGATTGAGGAAAATGAGTTCCTGGTAAGTATAGTTATAAGTTCAGAGAGGAGTTCCCTTTTCTTGATTGAATGTAAGATAATTGGAGAGTCCAGGAAAAACTAGTGAGACATCCCACAATATTGAAAAAAGTGAATCCCCTGTTAGACCTCCACTAGAAGTGATTCAGCAGATGATTCAAGCAGCTGTTGGTGCTGCCTTTAAGGAAAAGGAAGCCCCTTCTTTTCCTAAGTAGCGATCTGTAGAGCCCCCTCTACCAATGACTAACTTGAGGAAGTGAAGGTGAAGTATGTGAAGTACAGTACTTGAAGGAAGTCGTGCAACACATTAAAACAATGTCATTCCCTGAGACCTCTGACAGTGGAAAGCAATGATTTCTTTTTACAGTGTCAAAGGAAGGAACCAGACTCTGACCATACGTTTAAAAAGATTGGTGCAGAATGACTGGTAGGATAGCAATAAGACGGCCTTTCCCAGTTTCTTGACAAAGAGGTATCCCATCCATTACTTTACCACTGACTTCCTCATATGAGTGAGAGTGGACTCTTTATTTGCAGGTTTGACATTGAAGGAGATCTCCTATCCGAGGATTCTTCCTCTCCAGATCCTGTTGAAGAGTGGACACTGCCGTAAAATGCAAATATACAACAGCTAATTTTGCAATTAGAGCTGCCACCTACTCTTCTACAATTCAATCCTTGCTAAAATATAGCAGAGGCAATGGAATGACAACTCTCGTTATCATTGAACAACAGGCAAGCATGTTATTAGATATATCCTATGATACTTGAAATGTGGCAGCTTCAGCTGTCCATTTCTCTAGTCAGAAGGCAACTTTGGAAGGCAGTCGCTGCATAGAAGTCTCTACTCCTGAAAATTCCCTTTTCAGGTACAAAATTGTTTGGTTTCCCTCTGAAGGAAATGGGTAAGACGTCTACAGAGGACAGGAAACTTCTTGCCCTGATGGAATCCCCAAAGGGAGGATTTTTGGGGAGTAAGATTTTCAGACCATCTTTCAAAGGCAAATCACAACAGCTCTTTCGGGGGCCTTTGGACAGGTCCTGGTCTCACCAAATGGATGTTGGGTCCCAGTCACACTCTAACACCTAACTATCCAACAACAGCAAGGACTTCCTTGTGGGATGTTAATATCACATTGTTTTATGTCTGGAAAAAATCGATTTCCGACTAATGGTATTTGAAAGTGGTAGATGAAGGCAACAGGATTTTTTCGATTCTACCCCTTCATAGTGTTTTCGGCAAACTCTACTTTGTATTATTCCAATAAAGAGAAAAGCTCCTCTACAAGACATTAAAGACCTGTTTTAAAAAAAAAAAAGCTATAATCTCAACCTTAAAAGGGCCAGGGAGTCTATTGAATACTGTTCTTAGTCAAGAAGACCATAGGGGACTTAAGACTAGTTTTGGAGCTCACGAACTTCAACTTGTACATTCCCCATGTACCATTCAAGATGTCAGTTTAGGAGATTCTTCAGTTTTTGAACCAGGGAATGTCCTAGCATGCCTAGACGTATTAGATGCATACCTTCTTGCCCCAGTACATTGGAGGTCGCAGAGGTTTCTCAGGTGAACAATCATCATTACTAGTTCCAGTTACTTCCATCTGGGCTTTTGTTGTCACCAGGGACATTGATTAAAGTGTTAGCTGCTTTGCTGGGATTTAAACATTTCCATATCTGGGGAGCTGGCTTATTTCTACTGCCTCCTCTAATGCAATTCTTTGTGCGCAATGTTCTTCAGGATCATGGACTACTGATAAACCTCAAAAATGTGTTTCTCATACTGACCCAAGACCTGATCTCTATAGGTGGCCTTTTCAACACTGAAGTTGGACAGTGTTCTTGCCACAGGAAAGGAAGGTGACTTTTCAGAGGGAGGTCATGGGCTCTCTGGGTCAAGATGTGCCTCCGGTTTCCCAGTGGTTGATGTAATGAGGCTTGATGGCAGCCTCAATCAGTATCCTTCCCTGGCTCGTCTTCATATCTATCCTTTAATCAATCACTTAATAACCCATTGATCACCATGCTCCCAGGACTATAGTCAATGAGTTCCAGCCTCCCACCAAGTTGGGGGCCCTTTGAATTCGTTTTTAATACAGCAAAATCTGTCCAGGGGTCTTCGGTTTCATGTAATCCAAACAAGGGTGCTGACCACAATTGCCAGCAAGCTGGTGTGGGATGCCTCCTTGATGACTTGGTTAATCCTTGGGCAATGGAATCAACTTCAAACCTCCTATTATTAACCTCAGGGAGCTGGAATCAGTTCGCCCGCCATTCCTAGACTTTTCTTCCCATCTGCTAAGTCCCTAGGTCCCAATAAGAACAGACATTAGAATAGTGATGGGATACTTCAACCACGAAGTGGGTTACAGAGTCCAGTCCCTTTGGATTTTGAAACAGGAGATTTGTATTCGGGGAGAGGCCAGTCTTCAATCGCTAACAGTGATTTATCTACTGGGGAGGGAATACTGTGCAACAGACACCCGTCTACTCTTTCTACCAACAAGTGCAATATCTATGAGGAGGGAAATAGTCCTGAAGTTGCTGAAAAGCCAACAGTGGACCTTCCTGCCACCAAGGACACTGCTCTACTCCAGGACATATCATTGCATATCAGTCTTATGAGATGAGTTTCGTGACACAGTGAAACTGCAAACCCTCTTGAAATGAAGAATACACTTGAAAAAGCTCTATGAAACAGGAAATGTATTTTGAAATGTTTATTTTTAAATCCAAATCTAGTGCTTAAAATATGAATGGCAACCACACAGAAGGCAAAAACTAATGCAACTAAGCAGATTATAGTCGGTGAGAACAGTAGAAAGATTTCTAACACAATTATTACATTTCTAACTTCTTAGAACCCTTAAGCCATTTTTTAATTTCACACCCTGGGTCTCCAACCTTTTCTGTAGCAAGAGCTACTTCTTGAAAATTATCATGAGCTACTGAAGGCTAAACAACTTGCGCATTATTACCAGACACCCCCACGCCCAGCTTCCTTCACTTTAAGCCTTATGTCCATACAGCCAGACACAATGGTTTGAACAAAATACTTTGACTTGGAGCACTGTGGCAGGGCTGCCATGTGTATCAGTGAGTGTGTGGTCTTTCGGGATGTATGAACATGTGTGCACATGAATGGGATATATGAGTAACTGAGAGCCTGTGTCGTATGTATCTGTGGCACAGGTTATATCTCTTGTCATATGTGGCACTGTTACATGTATAACACAAACATACAGTCGTTTTTTAAATGGTAGAAAATTAAAGTGCACAAATATAATGTGGAACATTTTTTTGCACTTTAAATTTCTCCCATTTAAATAATGACTGTATTTTTCAGCTCTAAATATGCCACAGTGTTCTAGTGCCCATATGGAGCAAGAGGCCTTCTGTTTGTGCAACAGTTTGAAAGAAATGACAAAAATTAAAATGGAAAGTTAACTTAATTATAAGGCAACTTTTCATTTAAATTTTCTCTGATTTAAAAGCATTGAGAAACCTAATTGTGTTCTCACCTCCAATATTGAGCTGACAAGGAGTTTTTTTAGGAGTTAAATACTTTAGTGCTTCTTTTCTTCACCTCTGTGCCCTGGGTCATAAATCTGACTCCAGCACTGCTCCTTATTAGGCCCTGCTAACTGCAGCCTGATGATGATAATGTGAAATAAACACAGATTTCCCTTAACTTTAGAAGAAAAATTTGATCCTGCGCTTATTTAAAAATGAACTCTTGTCCTCGAGCTAATCAGAAGGGGTATGTGAGCTACTGGTAGCTCGAAATCGACATGTTGGAGACACCTGTGCTACACTAATTCTTGCTAAAGCTGTAAATATTGCATACCTGTGTTTTTGTTATGGAATAGCAAGTCAGCTGTTCTCTATCATAGCTTGTTGGTGACTAGAAAATAACTAGCTACAAGCTGAAGGCTGTTTTTGCTCACTTTTCCCATTGTCACATCCAACTGGGCCACTACTGACTAGACTAACTAGACATGCAGTCTATAGAGTAAGTGACCGGAGCCTAGACATACATTTTTAGGCACACGTAGGTCTTTCACTTTTTAGATGGAGAAGTAATTTCGATTTTTTCCTTGGTCCTGATGAAGCGTCACCAGATCTTTGTGACCCACGAGACGCGAAACATGTTGACACTTGCTCTTCTTTATTTGTTGGTCTTGTGAGGTGGTATCTCCTGCCTCACTGTTTTCTAAGGCACTTAAGGAGTGAATAAGATCTCTGGTAAAGAGCCCCCTTTACGGGGGGCCCTTCAGATATTGCAGCGCTGGTCTGACGAGGAGCATGCCTAATGAAGCATGACATCCAATTGAATGTGTGAGGGTTCTTGCTCCTAACCATAGGATTGCCCTGTGTCGTCGTCGTCTTTTTGGAACAGTGTACCTAATGCTTGTATAGACTTAGCTTGGGAGGGAGTACACTGGACCATTAATCTCCCTGTCCCTCTTGTTTATTACTCATCCTTAACATTGCCTCTCGGAAATCAGGGACACCCTTGGTGGCTTTCCAGGCTGTCACCACACCCACAAATTGAAACGCTGACGTCCAAAAGCTTATCATCCACAGGCACTGCTTGCCAGATGAAGAAAATCAGCATCCCCCAGCACACATCTTATTTAGTCATTGTTTTCTCCTAATCCATCTAGTCTAAGGCAGTTAGGGTGCAGTGCTTCTGATGCAGAGACCTATTGTGTTATTTCTAGATGATAACTGGGCGAGAACATGCCTGTTTGAATGCAACAGAAACGCCCATGTTCCTTTGTCAGCAGTGGGGACACTGACATCAACCAGCGGGAATAGCCTTTGGGGACTCAAACCAGAGCCCTGCCCTGCGTGTCGGTGTATAGTCGGCTGATTAACTTTCTTTGGGATGGAGAACTTAGTACCATGTCTTGTGCATGCAATGACTGGGGATTTTCAGGAAATGTCTGATGTGCTTCTTTGCAGGTGGCCCGCAGCCTTTAGTATAGGAATTTGTCAAAAGCAGTACAGTTGGGGCGAGTTGTGACCGAATGAAGGAAGAGAAACTGACCCTTTGGGTAGAGGTCACCAATTTCAGGTTTTCTAGTAGTCATACTCTGAGCCACTGTCTGAGCCAGGGCAGGAGTAGAGGCACTCAAGGCAAACCTTTTGACAAGGGCAGTCCCTTGCCTGGATCGTGAATCTAACAGTGTCTAGCTTCCTGTGTGGTCACGTCTGTGAACAGAGCACGGTGGTTAGTGGGCAGGGGGCTGCCTGGTCTCCCGCTATTGGAACATGTGGTTGAAATAAAGTGGGCTGGTACCAGTATTGTGCCTAGTTGGCCTGTGTGCCAAGGTGCTATAGTTATATATCTGGCACACATATCCTGCCCTGATCAAAGGGCAGCGCGATTACATCCCCAGTCTCTCTAGGTTAATTCATAATATCCCTGTGACATTTGCAGTAAAATTATTGATGAGAAAATTGTGCATGCTGGGGGTATGAGTTGTAGTTACCTTAGGGCACGAGTTATAACAGTTGAACCTCTTGTTTCTCAGCACTTGGAACAATCCATGCTAAGACCAATGGCGATCTCCAAATATTTTACTGATGTCATTATTTCACACCGGGCAGCTCTCCGTCGTCCTAGATACGAATGCACATCAGCTCGATCACCTTGATATTATACCTGCTATTTAAAGCTATATGATACACTACGGTGCTCATATCACACTGCTCCATATTGTATTCTTATTTATGACTCTTATTTCACACCAGTCAAACCCAAGTGGGCTCTGTCTGAAATGTAAAGCTGATGGCAACATGTCCTAATTTTCTCTTGAATTGCATTGATGGCCACACTCCCTTACACCCTAAGTCACGTGACAAATTCACCTTCTACACAAAAAATGCCATATGTTTAAACCCCAATTACGTCGCCTTTTATGAACTGAAGTGTGTCCTATCTAGCAGTGCATTGTTCTTCATCACGCTACGGCAGTCACTCCCATCCTCCACCACAATCATACCCAAGGGGGTTATACCCAACGCAATAATAAGAGGGGGTACTCTTTTTCTCATTCATACTTAATTAGGAAATCAGAGTGGAGCCTCTACTTAGCGATATTAATGCCTTTCTGCCAATTTTGCACAATACCATTTCTGAAGAAAGGCCTTTCAATAACACTGGTGACCATCTATGCAATAGACTGAATACCATGGTTTATTAATTGAAAACTATCTTAGTCTCATATGGAATATTAAGTCCATTGGACTCTTAATATTGAGCCTGATTATGTATCTGCTCTCCATTTGTCTTAACTTTCTCTCCCTGTCAACACCCTTAGGTTGTACTGCAACTTTAAACATAAAGAGAAGCCAAAGTCTGTACAGCTTTCTCCACCACATTTGCCTTATCTTCCCTCTTCTCCACCACCTCATACTCCACCACCACCAACTTCACCCACACAATCTCATGTTTCTTCACATGGGGAATCTATGGGTGATAGTGTTTACAACATGGATCCATGAGATATGGAGGACTCTGACCCAATCCCACTTAATGATCCTGATTTGTATCCCACAAGACCGTCTCCACCTGAGGATACCACAGCCTGTAATCAGGTCATTTCCAGAGCAGCAGCCTATCACAGTGTACAGATGCACTCTGAACCAATAGAAGAGGATTTTCTATTTAACACGCTTTCCTCCACTCACAAACAATATCAATGTTTGCCAATGTTACTGGGTATGTTAAAACATGCCGATGACATTTTCAATGAACCAGGGAAGGCTAGGGTATTAACACCTAGAATAGATCAAAATAAAGTTGCACCGACTGATCCAGTCCTTATTTCACAGCAGTTTCCGCCAGATTCCCTCGTAGTTAGTGCAGCAAGAAAATGAGCAATAGACAGTCCACAGGGGATGCTCCTCCCCCTGATAAGGAAAGCAGCAAATCTGATGCAGCCGGCAAAAGATGCTGCAAATCAGTGGAGAATTGCTAATTTCATTTAAATAAACAAGCTCTTTTAGCCAGGTATGAGAGGGCACATTAGGACGAGATGCAGGAGTTCCTGCAATACCTCCCAAAGGAACACAAGAAAAAAGCACAACAGGTAGTAGAAGGACGAGCCTTTGCTAATAATCAGATCCGATCAGCACTAGATGCGGCTGATACGGCAGCTAGGGCAATAAACACTAGCGTCCCAATTAGGAGAGATGCTTGTTTGAGGTCCTTAGGCTTTAAGCCTAAAATACAACAAGCGGTCTTTAACATGCCTTTTAATAGGCAGCAGCTCTATGGACCAGAGGTGGATACAACCGCTGACAAATTAAAAAAAGACTCTGAGACAGCAAAGGCCATGGGAGCCCTTTATACAACACCTTTTTGGAGTTCATTTCGTAAACTTCAGTTTAGAGGAGGGTTTAAGCCACAAACTTCAGAGGCCTCTACGTCCCGACAAAAAAAAAGGGGACAACAATATTATCCCAGGGGATCTTTCAGGGGCTCTTATAGAGGAGACACTTTCAGATACAGAGGTAAATCCACTGCCGCAAGAGGTGCCTCCACCTCATCAAAGCAGTGACTTTCCCTGCATCCCCAAACAGCATACATCTCCTGTGGGAGGAAGACTGCAATATTTCCATCCTCACTGGCAACAAATTACAACAGATCAATGGGTACTGTCAATTATCCGCACAGGGTATTGCCTAGAACCTATCTCCACTCCACCAAACATTTTACCCCGTTCACACAGGCTGTCTCTCAAGCACATTGCCCTGTTAAAACAAGAGGTAGAATCTCTTCTACTCAAAGGTGCAATAGAAATAGTTCCCATCAGTCAGCAAAGGACAGGAGTATATTCTCTATACGTCCTCATACGAAAAAAGGATGGCACTCTCAGACAAATCCTTGATCTCAGACCTCTAAATCAATATATCCTGTAAGAACATCTCCATATGGTCACTT